>NW_004191876.1:103875-146803 GCF_000330505.1 Entamoeba invadens IP1
ACAGGTTTTTCCAAACTCGACAGCTTTTTCGCATGACTGTAATACATTTGTAATTATTAATTGGTATTAAAACAAATGCTATTATAGCCAGTACATTTAATTTGTGTATAAAACTAAAGTTTATTTTTTTGGGGGTGTGTTTTGTGTTTAATCACAAAAATTAAAAAGTTACTGAGCGGAAAGATGTTTAATAAATTGTTATTTTATTGTTATTAATATTCCGGCATAATATGACGGGTTCTTTTTTTGTTTTTACTAAATTAATTAGTTTGATATAACTAATCTGTGGAATTGTGAAAAAAGTTTTAAAGAAAAGAATCATCATTAATCAAAACATCATTATTAATCAACAAACATCATAATTACAATCACAATTCGATATAAATAGTATATAACAATTAAATATATAATTTATTTATTTAAAGTCATTTTGAAACCTCAAAACAATCTATTAAAGTGAAAACGAACTAGAAAATCATACTCATGTCTAAACCAACAGAAAGACGCCTTGATCTTCACACATCAACCTTAGCGGGGTTGACCTATTCACAACAGTCGGAACTTTTAAAGGCTTATAAAGGGGATTTGTCTCAACTCTCTGCAGTCTTCCCGCAGTTCTCTATGGACGAGATTGAACGCGAGTACCAAATGAACAGCAGAAACGTCGACATGACCATCACAGCACTCTTGTGTAAGCCTATCGTTCTCAATCCTAAACAGAACTTCCCTCCTCCTACACTCGAGAGCGCTGAAGAAAAGAAAAAGCTGTCAACCACTGTCACACGTATGGCCAACCTGAAACCAATTTTCATTGAACCTACCCCAAATACAGTTGAAAAGAATACGTATGGTGTGTCTCAGGCTGCACTCGATGAAGCGCTTAAACGAATTAAAATGTCATGTGTGGATGAAGTTATCGTGAAGAATGATGAAGTTGCCGAAAAAGAAGAAGATGTTAAAGCCGATTCTCTTAGTGTCAACGTTCCAGACATTATACTTGAAGAGAAAGAAGAAGTTAAAGAAGTGGTTGAGAAGCCCGAAATTGTTGAACCTACTTCCGTCGAAGGGAAGGACGATCAAATTGAAAATGTGGCTGTTGTTGACATCAAAGAAAGAGAGGAAACCAACGAAATTGTTTTCACATTCCACATTAACCCCGAAGAACGATTCTCAAATGGCAAGGTGTGTGTTGTGGATTACTACGACAACTCGTTAGTAAAATTGGAGAAGGAGTTTGGGATGGCAACGATATTTGAAATCAAAATGAAGAAGATGAGTGGGTTGTATCGTATTCAATACATTGTTGGTGACTTAGTCACCGTGTTACGCGACTTCTCGGTCGATCCAGTCAAAATGCAGCTCAGCGTCGAGTCCGATTTTTATAACATTTCCTTCTCAGGCCCAAGCGACGAGGTTTTGTCAAGAGTCTCCTGGGTCGGTGTGTTCCCATTATATGGAGACAAGAAGAACAACTACATCACTTATGCCAACACAAAAGGAATGAAAGTTGGATCAACCGTTCAAATTAAAATAGGAAAGGAAGCTGGAGGGTTCATATGTAGAGCTTTTGCACAGGAAAATTCGTCTGGAGGATTCATTGGATTTGGAAAATCTTATTTCACTGTTGGAGATTCCAACGAAGTTTTAGTCACAAAGGCTAATTGAAATATTTTTATCATCTTTGTTATATGAACTTTTGTTGTTGTTTGTTACCAAATACAACTTAGCACTTTCCATTCAATTGCTCTCTTTTACACAAGCCTTTATTTTCATATAAAATGTGTAACATTGTTATTATTTTTTTCATAGCTTTAATTTCAAAATATAAATTTGTTGGTATTTTTTAGTAATTGTATTAATTTGAATAGTACAACAATCAAAAGAAAAATAAATTACAGAGCAGTGGCATTGTAATTTATGCCATTATAACACAAGTGAATGAGTTGCACTGGACTGGAGAACGTCTCTTCGACCGAGTAATACAACGCATTGAATTTGTGAAGACAGCATTGAAAGCTTGACCACGTGTTAAGCCAACAGACATCCCAAATTGAAGTAGCTGGTCTGGTGTCATTAATTCGGATGAAGTGAATGCACCGCTTGACAAAATGATATTTCTGCCTTTGATAAGTTCAAAGAATAGTCGTAAGTTCTCTTTTGTTTTATTTTGATCGTCGGAGTGTCTGAGAGAATATTCGGTTATCTCAAAGAAAAGACCACGCGTCAATGCGAAATGTAAAGCCTTGGTGTTTGTGATGAAGTCTTGACGTGGGTCAATTATGATGATGTCAGCAACAACTGAACTGCAACATTCAATGAATGCTTTTTCATTTTCAGGGTAAACAGAAACTAACTCGAAAGCGACACCAACTGTATTCTATCTATTAATATCTTCTATATTTGTTTATATAAAATATTCAACAATACTTTTCTTACATTCAATAACAAAGAAATATGAAAAAGCACAAACAATAGAAGAAATACTCTTCGAAGTGGAAACAATAAAGTTTGCACGAGTCAAATGTTTGTGGTTTGGAAGTGAAGAAAACCCGTCGGATATGGATATTTGGGGTTCGAGTTTGGGAGCCTTGTCGAGTTGTGGAGTATATCTATCTTTGAAATCAACTGAAAAGACAACATATCTGAAGTCGTCTAAAGTGTGGGAGGAGCAAAAAGTAGGGTATGTCTTGTCGGAGTACTTAACGCAACAATCACACATCGGGATAAGTTGCCGATTTCGAGTTTAAACGTTTAAGCATTGGACTAGATTCTTCGAAAAGCGGTAAGCAAAAAAGGTAAAGTGGTAAACTATATGGTTTAATAGAGTTTGATATATTTAAATATAAGAAACCGCGTTGAAATTGCCTAACAAAGTATCAGAAAAGTAAATGACAATTTGAATTTTTTAGGACTACTTTGAATTCACACTCTTGAATATAACATATTAGTATATTTCCCGATTTCTGGGCCATGTTATGCTGAAAAAGAAATCATTTGTTTGATTTTTAAAAAGAGTCGAGCAGTTGGAGTTTTTTTTTAGAGTTACATTTTTCAAGTTTTGACTCCTTTGTAAAAATATTTTGTTTTATCATTGGGGCATTTCACAATAATATCTCACGTGTTATTATTTCTCACACTTAATAATATATTTATAACTTCTTTATTAACATTTTGTTAATATTTTTTAAAATAATAGAAACGTGGTAACACAACACAACTATTTACTTTATTATTAAAAATTCTTTTTTTTTGGGAATGTGATGTTTTATGTGTAGATATATATAACAACTGTATCATTCGTTTTTGTATTTTTTTTAATATGATTGATACATTGTTATCATTTTGTACTATTATCGAGTATTTTTACAAGACCAAAAATCATTATTTTCATGAAAAATAAAACCCGTTTTTTAAATGATTTTTCAAAGTTTCGACTGAAAAATGTGTGTTTTTGACATAATATTAATGAGGTTTAGGAAAAAAATCAAACTATAATTATAATTAAAAAATACATTTAAAGATCTTTAGAAAAAGATGTTTAAAAAAAATAAACAAAAACATATAAATTGATGTTTTTCAAAGATTTAAAAATTATACCACCATTTCTCATTTTTTTTATAATAAAATTGATAAAATTTCGGTTGAAAATTATAGAAAATAATTTTTTAAAATTGAACTATAATTAAAGCTACAATTGTAAAAGAAACAAATACTATATAATACTATTAATAAATTAAAAATTGGAAGAGTAAAAGACTATTCATCATCAATCAAACAGACGACTTTTTCTTGCATTTTCTCGACAACAGGTCCGTTCGTGAGTAAATCATCTATTACGTTTTTAATTAAATTGGAGATGGCTTCGTTTTCAGTATTTTGTGAAAGTTTGATATAGTGGTATATTGACATAAGATGACTTGGTTGACTCAAGACTACAAACTCTTTCCACTTTTCAGACCGATTTTCTACAACAGGGGTTGTCTTGTCAATTGCATCAGAAAGTGTTTTGAGTGCATAGAGGACTTCATCTGGAGTGACCAAATCAGTTTGAATTGTGTTGAAAGTCTCTTTAAATGACTCAAGAAGTGTAGTTGTACTTTCATCTGACAACAATGAAGAAAGTATTGAAGACTGACACGTTGACAATAAAAGTGCGTCTTGAATTGCAAAGAGAACGACCGTCAACAAACGCCACAATTTTAGGTGGAAAATCCCGTGGACATAACTAAACGTGAAATTTGCTCATTGAACAAAACGTATAAAACACAAACTTGAAAGCAATTGTTTGGATAATTTGCATATTTGGGTTGTTTTCATAATAGAGAGGTTTTACAGAAGTAACTGTAGTGCTGAAGTTCTGGGTAGTTAGTCCTTCTGTTCAAAATATATATCGGACACACAAAAGACCAAACTGTATATAAGTCGTCCGATATCTTGTTCAAAGACGAAATGATTTCCTCATAATTTTCACACTCGCTTTCCTCAACAAATTGTATGAAGTCCATCATTTCTTTCTTCATCTCATTAACCACAGGTATTGCTTCTTCAAATTCTCCCATGAATTCGACTGCTTTCAAAAAAGTGATCTTTTCTTTGGGAAATTCCATAGCAATATTATTCGAGTTCACGACTTCGAATATTTCTTTTTCAAAATAGAACTTTTCCATCTAATTAAATAAGTAGAAAAAATATGTATTTTTTACATCAAAACTCTTAGAATAGAAATACATCGCAACAAAACTATTCGTAATAGTAATTTAACTTATAAGTTATACTAAATAGTAATTCACAGAATTTCTGATAAAAGGGTCTCAAGCTGTTGGACCACGCCCTCTGAATTGGTCGCCGATGCACTGGATGTATACGTAACACGAAGTGACGACTCTGATAGTCTCTGGTAATCCTTTTTTAACTCGAGCATCTTCGAGTTTTTTTAAACACTTATTGAAACTTCCGACGTTGTACCTCAAGTGGTTTTTTCTCTCTTTTTCACCTTTAATTCCATCATAGATATTGATATTCTTCATTTTGGTGTATTCTTTGAAAACATCGACAGCAAGAATAGATGGAAATCCTTTAATACGAGCTACATTCTTCCCATTATCGATAATGTTCTTCATCACTTCGATAACTAAATTGTAATTAACACTAAAAACACACTTCTGTGGGTTCTTGAAAAGAACAGATGTTGAAAGTTCCTCAGTCTCATCTATGTCATCTTTAACTCCCATCATCGCAAAGTCATCGATTGTATCTGTCTCATCATCATAAATATCACATTTCACTTCAATATTTTCACCTTCGACTTTGGTGTCGCCATCAGCAGTCTCCGTCTTCTCATTGTTTTCACTCTTCTCAACTTTCTTTTTCTTCTCTTTTTCTTCACCCTTTTCACCTTTCTCCTTCCGGCGACGTGGCTTCTTCTCGCGCTCTTTTTCTATTTTCTCTTTCTCTGACCGGTCTAACAATTCGACAGTCTCCTCCGTTTCAACAAGCGTCGCAAAATCAGAAAGTTCCATCGTAAGTTCTTCATATTGGTGTTTTAAGACTCCATAATCTCGCATGACATGCTTAAGACGAGTCTCAGCCATCTGCTTTTCTTGAGATACTTTAATAACATTCACTTTTTGTATTTCACACCGAAGATTAGCCTCAGTAAGGTGAATCTCATTTTGTGCAATTTGTTTGGACATCTCTATGTTCTTATCTTCAATCATCTTCGATTTAGTAACTAGAGCAGTCAATTCAGCTTTAAGAGACTCTATCTCAGCTATGTGTTGCTTTGCCTTTTGTTCGTTGGCTTGCTGCCGGACATACTCGTCAATTGGAATTGTAATTGTGCTCATCGCTTTCTATTTTTTAGATGCCACTTCTTATTTCGTTTTTATCATCTATTCCATTATATTCATTCTTTTCCTCATTTCCCGTTATTTGGGGATTAACCAAACACAATCAATCAATACAAAAAGGCAAAAATCAACCCTAAGATCTTGCTCTATTTTTGGTACTCTTTTTTGGCAACGTGGTTAAACTCGTAATTAAATATAAATGAAATACACATGAAAGTTTCTTGAAAAGAAATCAAATAACTATAATTCATTTATAATAAAAATATTTATTACAAATGTTGCTTCTTTTTATATAGTAATTGTATAACTGTTATATAATATTTTTTATTTTAATATTCAATATAATTCCATCATACATGGTTCAATTTAATAATTGCTCGTTAATTTATATTGACAGCAATAATATAAATGTTATATGATTGTTATTTATCACAACCAGTATAATAATTACGTGCTATGATTGATAAAAATAAAATCAAAAAAACATTATTTTAGATAAATAAAAAAAAATAGTTTAAAAATTATTATATATAATTACATAAAAAATATTATATAAAATTAAATACTCTATTAGACTTTATGGTTAATTATTTTAGGAAAAACGACTTGTTTTACTTTGTTTAACTATATATTATTAGTAAATATATTATTTGATGTTAACTATACATTAGATAGACATTCTTAACTATATTAAACTATCAAAAACTATAAAAACGAAATATATTTTGAATTACAAAAAGTAAGAAAAAACGGTTCATAAACTAGGAAAAAAGAGTTAATGAAGGTATTGTTTGTATTGCTTTTAACTTTATCAGTTTTTGCAACAGAAGAGTCACAGTCGGCAGAGACTGATTTTGGAACGTCATTTATTGTGGCTGTTAGTTGCCTTGGGGGCTTTGTTGTTTTGACTATTTTACTTGTCCTCGTAATACTTATTCTCTTCCTTGTAAAGAAGATGAAGAAGCAAAACACAACTTCAGGGTATGACTCAATTTAATTAATATTTTAATTTGTTTTTCTTATCGAAATGAAACCATTTCTATTGTACAATGGTTTATTACTTTCTAGTATATCTATCTCAGTAACGAATTATATATTATAATACAGTTAACTATATAAAATAATAATTCATTTACATTTCAAATACGATGCAAATTAAAAAAAATAAAAAAAGAGAAAGAAAAATACACAATGTTGAATCCAAACGAGGTCACCTCATTTTCACTGAATTCATCAATTCAACAAAACCAAAAACAGAAAGAAAAGGAGTGGAATTATAACGGACAGCAAAGTGCACAATTTTATGATTTTGTACGCACCGACGAACTTTCATTTTCATCATCAAATTGTATTGTGGAACCAAAAGTCATCGAATCAATCTTGACGTCAGCTGAGAAGGAGATTGAGTCGTTGCGGAATGTAGGAGGGTTTAAGGCTGCTCCATCGGGTTTAAAAGAGGGATATGTGACCGAGCCTTCCTTTGAAGAATTGCGCAAATACCCAATAGATGTTCTCAAGTGTTTACCCGTGTTCAAAATCAAGAGAGTACCTTATGGAGAGATAGTATGGGAAAACGTCGATGTTACTGACATTAACTTGGCTGTCTGCGTCTTCATCGAAAAAGGATCTGTTGAAGTCTATCCTGATGGGGTGCAAAAGCCGCTTCTTGGCCAAAAACTGAATAAAGCGGCTACTGTCACTTTAAATGGGGTTGTCGAAGCGCCGGAAATCTTCAAGAAAATGTTACCGAATATGATGAAGAGACTTAATGTCATAGACCACAACGACGAGACGAGGTCAGTCACATTTACTGTTCCACACTTCACGAAATATGCCTTTATTGAGGAGGAAGAGGAAAATGAGCAACAAAAGAAGGAATGCGTTCCAAATGGGGGGATGGAAAAGGAACATATTCAAGACATAGAGAAGGTTGAAGATATGCAGAAGTATCACTATCCCGTTGTTACGTTGGAGAAGTGCAAAATCTGCCCATTCGAAATTGATTTTTGATTTTTAGGATATCTCATCGTCTTTTTGAGTTTTTACGATTGTATTTTAATGAAATTTTACCTCAGTGTGGGAGAAATTGAGTAAGATATTTCAACAAAGAAGTAGGGTTTGAGAAACTGTAAAAAAAACACCACTTTTTCATGTCAGAAAAGCAAGAGACACTCATCACAAACACTGACCAACTCGTCGAAGATTCAACCATCTCGGGAAAAGGAGCGTTTGTCGTTCACTTTCGTATCCAACAGCGTGGTAAGAGAAAATGTCTGACAACGATCAGTGGACTTCCTGAAAGGTACGACATGGAACTTATTTTGAAACATTTCAAACACGTTTGTCATACTTTACATTTCCTCTTTGTATTATTCAAGTAACTTACTGTGTAGACATTCAGTTGCAACGGATCGCTCGAAAAGAAGGAGACAGGAACTGAGATGAAGCTGACAGGAGACCAGAGAAAAGCAGCGTCGAACTTCTTTATCACAGAAGGGATTTTGACACAAGAGAACATCAAAATTCACGGATTTTAAATTGAGTTTTAAGTTGTTGCGTTCCGATTTTTGATAAAGACAGGTCAAGATGAAAAAATAAAGAAAAAATCAATGAGAATCACTCCAACTTGGTACGGCCAGACATCAGTGACAAAAGACGCATATTTAACTCCGTAACACTTCTCAGGTATTTGTGATTGTTAATATCAATGGTGTAAGTCTTATCATCATCAGTCACTTTGAGAGATACTATTTGTTCGTCATCACGATATTTCATCGAATAACGCGCCTATTTATTAGTTCTTAAAATGTGACAACGAAATTGAAATTTGCAGAATGAAAACAATTAAAACAAGTAAAAAGAAGTAAAAACATTTGGGTTCTTCCGAAGAAGATCTTCTGCAAAAGCTCGAAATTGCTCAAGTGTCTCCACCTTCATTCTATGATTATTAAATTCTTTAAAAAATAGTTCTGATAATGTATTTGAATTCAATAGTACATTTCTATTTGGTATAGTTTATTTACCAGAGTTAAAACTATAGTACATCGACCAATAAATTACTATGAAAAGATAGAACTTGGAAGACTAATAAAACACATGTCAGACGAGGAACTTAAACAGGTCTTTGATGTGTTTGCGTTTGAAGGGACAGACTACATCACAACTGTCTCACTGAAACGTGTGATGACTACACTTGGTGAGAAACTTACAAACGATGAAATTAACGCGATGATAAAAGAAGCTGACGCGGACAAGGACGGAAAGGTTTCCTTTGAAGAGTTTAAAAAAGTTATTTGCGCACAATGATTGTGTGTTTCACATGTTTAAGTGCTTTACATTGTTATATCTCATTTCTACTTTTTTTCGCTTATAAAAGAGTTAAACTATCGGTGTTTCTCTTTGCTAATTAATTTATAGTAAAGTGACTTCCCCAAGGTGTGCAAGTTAAAATTTTTAGTCTTTTTTACAGGGAAAGGGCGTGCAAGACTAAATTTCAGTTGAAAAACATTTTATTAAAAAATGTTATTCATTTCCAAATTGTTTCAAAAAACACACAACCCTTTGGTGCTTGAATTAATAAACTACAAAAAGCAAATTAAATTATAAAAATTGGGTTATGGTTTGTCTATGTGTTTAATGTAAAAACTGTTTTGTTTCAAGACGTGAATAAATGTCGATGTCTCTTGTGTCAGCGTAATTCAAAGCGACAAAAAGAAGTATGATAAACATTATATTTTTCTCTGTGCCGTTTTATAGCAAACAATAACAAATAGTCTGTTTAATAGGTGCAGTTCATTGTCTCAAATCGATGTGTGCTGTTGTCCAGAACTGGTCCTTCGATAATTTCCATTGGGTCGCTTTCCCGAAATTGTTGCTTAATTAATTGTATTCGAAGTGTGAAAGTTAAAAATTGCAACGTCACAAGGTGTGCAAGTTAAAGTATAGTTTAGTAATAACTTCAAAATTATAATTAATAATTAAACTAAAAATAATCTTTTTTTTTCAAAATGTCAAAAAATTAATGATTCTATTTTTTTAATAAAAAAATTATAAATGAACTATACCTTAACTTGCACACCTTGGGAAGTCACTTTACATAAATAATTATATTTATAATTATTAAGATAAAGATAAAGATAAAGATAATTGTCAAAGTAATTTAAAGTGACACCCAGAAATACTCTCATTCCCAACATCACTTTTCATTTTTTTGCTCAACTTTTAAATAAAAAACAATCGTTTAAAAAAAATAAAAATAATAGTAAAAAAAAGCACAAAAGCAATAATTTGTATAAATAATTATTATAAAGTACGCGATGAAACACTTTTCATAAAAATGAAAAAGTAGTCCAACTCAAATAGTCTTTTGTTTTATTGGTTCGCCATTATCAATAAAACAGTCAATTGTAAAATGTGTGGTTGCTTTCTCCAAATTCAGTCTTGTTTGCAAATTATAACTGGCAAATTAAATAAAAGCGTTAGTCTCTGCATGTAGTAACCGTCCAGATGTATTTATTCAATCGACAATTGACTAAAAACGCAATTAACTTGTAATTTTGGTTACCGGCCAGTAAAAAATCAAAATGACCTTTTTCTAATTATAAAATCATTGAAAAATAATTATAATTGCTCCTATTTCTTTTATAACCAGTTGTGGGGTTTTTTAAACACAAATGGAGGGATATTAATCATACTATTAGAAAAGTTTTAAATAAAAACAATAGTAACCATCAAAATAATAAGACAGCAAAAAATGTAACCAAAATTTTTAATGGACACTAGATGAATAATTCCTTGTTGTTTAATTTAAAAAGTCCGAAATATATAAATATAAAATGATTCGCCATTAATTCCGTAATTCGATTTTTAAAATACCAAAATGGCTTTTTCGAATTGAAAAAACAAGCACTTGTTTTTTCAATTTAACACTTATATAACACTTATGTTATATAAGTGTTATATAACATAACAAATATGAAAAAAAACAACGACCATTTTTGACTTTTTTACATTATTTATAATATAAAAAAGTTAAATAATAATATTTTTTTTTGTTTGATATTTTTATGTACTTTCCATCATTTAGTTTCCACGTCATTTATTTATCGAAATAAAAACACAAGAATAAATAAATTGGTCAAAATAATCATAAACTGCTTGATTTGTTCAATAAATATAAAAATAGATATACAATCTATCAATTATTGAACTAAATAAAACCTTTTGGAAAGTTTATTCATGGGAAATTCATTTTCTGAACGAAGCCTTGGCAGAAGAACCTAATAAATTGAAACTAAAACCGGCAACAAGGAGTTTCAAAACACAAAACGAAAAAGTAGAAAAATTTCGTAACAATGTTTTTATTATGTAGTTTTTTTATAATTAAAGCACTACATCAATAATCTACAGACCATAAAATTGAGTAGACTTCGAAAGCATTTAGTGATAATGGTTTATCGACTGTTAGGTTTTTAATACATTTGATTGTTATAACTTGACAAGTAAAAAATATTTTTTGTATATGAAGCAAAAAACTACTTAATTTTTAAAAATATTTTTAAATAATTATAAAAAAATCAATTATAATCTATTTTTGGAATCAATTCAACAATATCCTTCCATACTAAAAATAGAAATTCATCCTTTAACAACTTTGGAAAAGGGTTTTGATTTTCGAATCAAACCAATTTTTTAGTGTAAAAGAGCTCTATGATTTCGAAATATTTTAATTAAAGTTCTAAGGATTCATTTCAAAAGATGGTTGAAAGGGTATTTAAGTGATCTGCATTTACAATAAAAGACAAATGATGAGGAATTTAATTATATTATGCTTTCTATTTGTATTGGTTTGTTCACAAAACACAAACACCGAACAAGAACCGGAACAGAAAGGACGAACACTATGTTTCACCGAATTTATTGCAGTTAATATGGATGCTGAGAATGTGAAACAAAACAATGTATTCAATTGCTATGACAGAATAGATAAATACCAATATGATATAAAGGGGTTTAACATACAATCGGTTTGTTATATTTCAACGAAGAATTCTATTGTGAATAAAACTTCAAATCGCCTTGGGAGATGTGGAGAGTGGTTGGAACTTGTAGGACCAAGCGAACAAAAGGTGGACTGTATGGTGGCTGGATCAATAGATTTTGAACTCCCTGATACCCCAGATATGGCAGACAGAATTGTTGGATTGTCTTATTCACTTTTCAAAAGACTGACTACTTATTCCGACGAAACACAAAATAGTGTCCAAGTTACACTTTCTGAAGTTGCTTTTGATATTGGAATTCCACCAACGTTATATGTTATTTCTAGGACGGAGACTGAAGCCGTTATTCAATTCACAGATTCGAATAAATTGGGAGAAAGAGTTGGAATCGAGAAAAATGGAAATGTTCTTGTGTATTATAAACAAGACGATGATACCTACACTGTCCCACTATTCAAAGAAGCTTTGAACATCCAACTCATTGCCTATGACGATGAAAAAATAAGATTTTTGTCGGTCAATTTAAATACCATTAACAAAACCACTGCGACAATTAGATTCAATGCAGACAAATCAGAGCCTTGCACATTCACAGCAGAAACTCAAATTGTGGGAAACGATTTGGGGGACGTCAGATTTAAAAAATGGAGT
This sequence comes from Entamoeba invadens IP1, assembly GCF_000330505.1. NCBI lineage: Eukaryota > Evosea > Mastigamoebida > Endamoebidae > Entamoeba > Entamoeba invadens. The sequence goes on from NW_004191876.1 coordinate 116,378, forward strand.
GTTTGGCAAATTAATCCAGACTACTCTTGGAAACTTTTCCCCCCGGGTGCAGCGTCCGTTGAAATGAACATGTATGGACTTTCATTGATAGGTGTTGAATATCCAGCCCCCATGAGAGTACAAAAGCATTTTTTGGAACTAAAAATGGTGTTGGATGTTGAAGATGCAGATCAAATACATGCAACACAGACGCTACTTTTGTTAGACACCAAATTGGCTGTTTTCGATATCAAATCAATTAAGTTGATCAAAGACAATTTGGTGTATAAGAAAACTAAAAAATCGAACACTGAAATTGAAATTGGAGTCTCTCTTGCAAGCACCTCACTTGAATTTACAAATGTCATTGGGGTTGTTCTTAATTTTTCAAATCCACAAAAAGTCGTATTGAAAAAAGCGTACTTAAAAAGAATAACTTCACTAAAAAATGGCGAAGACTGTGACCTGAGGACGTTCGACTGTTTAAACACTGAATGCTCCATAACAAATACTTCAATAGATGAAGGAGCTATTCCTTTTAAAACTGGATGCATTCCTTATTGTGGATCTTGTCGAGATGGAAATGTGTGTACCACAAAAGGGAAGTGCATTAAAGAGAAAAATAACAATTTAAGAAGCTCTAGTCAACACAACTTCCTTCTGCTAGTTTTCGTTCTTTTGTGGGCTTTAATTTGACATTATACATTTTTTGATATTTTGACACGTTACAACACATTAAATTTTTATGTAATGAGTATAAACAAATTATGTTTATATTTATTCTATCGCAACATCTTTTTCAGTTGTTTGTATTAAACTTAATGTATTGAGTTGTTTTTATTGCTTTGGATGAGTGTTAAAGTGAAACGAATTTGTAAAGTTCGTTTCACTTTAAGAATTACGACCTTGTTGCAAAATATCATGAGAAAATAATTATAATATAAAAAACAAAAAATTGGGGTTTTGGAGATTTAAATTATAATCCAATGGCGCAATAATCTTATTTCTTTGTAACTGATTCATGAATTTGTTCGATAACTTTGATGAGTTGTTCGTGGTCGTCCATCATTGGGAGTAAGACGGAGTATTCAATTGATTCGAGAAGAATACCAGTAATTCTTCCAATCATCTCTTCGTCGTACTTCTTCAAATTCTCGACAAATGTATAAATCTTCTCTCCAAGATCATTTCTCATATTATCAGTGACTTCAATTTCCTTCTTTGGCTCCGGCTTTTTCTCTTCTTTCTTTTGTTCATACTTCTTCTTTTCAATCTTCTCTGATCTCTCAACTCTTGGCTTCTTGGGTCCAACTGGTCGTCTCTGTTGTTGTTGTTGTTGCTGGAAGAAAGCACCCATTTGGGCACCAAACATCTGGAACAATGGAGTCATGTAATTCAATGGGAATGCATTGCCCATTTGGTACATCTGGTTGGTCATAAACTTCTCTTGTCTGTTCATGAACTTGCAGACTTTCCATCCAAGCTCTTCACCTTTGGTCATCGCCTTATTAAAAGCTTCTTGTGAAGTGAAGCAAACAAAAGCAATACTAGTTGGGACCTTTTCATAATACTTGACACGAACAGAGTAAATCTCACCACAATCGGCAAAAGCGCTTCTGATCTCGGCATCAGAAGTTGGTTCTTTCAAAGTGTTAATGTACATATTGAAATCTTTGTACTTTCCTTGAATATTGCTCTTAATTTCAAGACTCTTTTGTAACCAAACTCTTGACCTCTCACTTCGGCTCATATAATAGTCAACCTTAATTTCACCCTGCCCAAGGACGTTGTTCTTTGGAGCAGTTAAAGCCTTCTGAGCATCTTCTTCATTCTCAAAATCAACAAATCCCATGGCAGTTGGGTGTTTGTCATCACATGCAAACAAGACTTGGAATTTATTGTCAGGATTCTTTCTGAGTGGTCCGAACGTTTCGAAGTATTTAACGAATTGTTCTTCATTGACGCTCTTATCGATGTTTGAGACGTACAAGTTGGTCTTCTTGTTCTTCGTCTGTTTTTCAAACTTTGCAACGATGAAATTGTCCTCCCCAATTTTTGCCTTGATTTCAGCAGCATTTTCAACAGCCTTAAGTGCAGCTTCAATAGTTCTGTACTTGACATATCCAAATCCATTTGATGCACCATTCTCATTGACAGACAACTTAACTGAAATGATTTCACCAAAAGTCATAAAGACGTCTTGCATCTCTTTCTGACTGACAGTCTTCTTGATGTTTTTGACAAACAAATTGGTCTGTGTCTCTGTTCTTTGCTTGAAATCTTTCAACGACCAAAACATGTTGACTGTCTTCCCATCAATCAATGCCCCGTTCATCGTCTCTATCGCTTTCTTGGCTGCTTCGTGGGTGTTCATATTGACATAAGCAATAGCAGTGTCGTAATGCTCGTTACGGCTGACGTGGACTGAAGCAACCTGCGACTCAAACTTGGCACTGATCTCTTTGTACAACAGAGATTCAGTCACGTTTTTGCTCAAACTTGAGACAAAGATTGTCTTGTTATCATCAAAGTTTGGGAAGAGGTTCTGAGGAGCGGACATTAATGTTTGAATAATAAGTAAGGGTTCAAAAGGAGAAATAGGAGGGTTTCATAGAGAGTCTTGGTACTATAATGGAAATGAAAACTAGAATAACAAATTATATTATACATTGTTATTATTTTAATTATAACTTATTGTATAAAAAAAATTGATTGGCATTTCTATTTGATTGTAACGATTTGTCGACCTACAAAAACACAATAATGGTTTTCTGTTTGTGAAAAGACAAATTTCCCGAAAACACACACAAAATTGTTTAACTTTACTTTTTACCATATTTTTTCTTAAAAAATTAATAAAGACCCTTTATTTTATGTTTATTTTTTATTGTGATTTCTTCAGTTTAAATTAAATATTTAAGGGTTTTAATTTTTGTTTATTAAAAAATAATGTATTATAAAAAATTCATTAGTAATACAATAAATGTATAGATTAAAATTTTTCAATCTTAAACCAAATTTTTAATTTATAAATAACAAATTTCAAAATAAAATATGTTCTAACTTTTGATAGTAATTAATTATTAATTTATTAATATTATATTAATTATAACTTAAACATAATGGATAGAATTTAAAAATTAATTCATAAATGGTTTGACAGCTTCCATTGAGTCGTCCCACAATTTTTCTAAAAGTGTGTCATCATCAAGACACTTGTTGTGCTTTCCAGCCACTTTACAGTCTGCGTGGTATTCCCCGTTCGCGACATTTTCTTCGTTCACGAGATATAAAGCAGTTTGAACACCTTCGACTGGTGATTTAAAAATGACTCTCAGAACCGGTCCACAGACAATTTGCATCCAATATGGGAAGAACTGCCAGAGAGCTGTTCTGACGCAACCCGGGTGTTCCGACACAGCGGTGATATTGCTATTCTTTTTGGAGAGTTGCTTTGCGAACATCGCCATTGCCAATTTACTTTCACAATAATATCTCATTGACATGAATTCCTTTTCTTCAGCAGTGAAAGGAAAAACGGTCTTTTTATAAAGGAGTGAGGCAACTGAAGACAAGTTGATAACTCTCCCATGGACTTTTTCTATCTTTGGTAATACCAATTGCGTCAATAAAAAGTGCCCCAAGTAATTGACCCCCATTTGCTTTTCAAAACCCTGAGCAGTCTTTCCATATGGCACTCTCATGACACCCGCGTTGTTAACCAATATGTCGATGTGATCAACTTTGGTATTCAACTCTTCCGCAGCTTTTTTCACAGAAGCCATATCATTTAAGTCCAAATGAATATGTGAAAGATCACAATCTTTGTGGACAGATTTGATCTCTTCTATAACCTTTCCAGCAAGTGTATCGTTTCGAGACATTGAAATTATTTGAGCACCGCAATCCGCTAACTGCTCAACTAATAACTTACCCATGCCATTGGTGCCTCCTGTGACTACAATAACTTTGTTGGTCAAATCACGGTGAGAGTGATTGACACCCCCAGCTGCATAAAGGCGGACTAACACCAAAAAAATGGCAATAAACACTGATATACAAAGCAATGATACCAAATCCATTTGTTTTTCAAGTTACCCACTACTCGTTCTGAAATATTCTCAATCGTTTAAAAATAATCTTTTCATCTCATCTAGTCATATCTTCCCATTTTTACATCTTGGATTGCTTACTATTTTAAAATAATTCAATTATTAATTTATTCTAGTTGTTTACATAATATGGATTTATAGGTTTTTAATTGAACAAAACCTATCATTTATATATTGTGACATATTTTCAATATTTAATGTATTGTACTATAAATAAATTGGTGTTTTTTTGGAAGTATAATTTATTAGATCGTAACGATCAAAATGAAAAATCAAAAACTTTTTTGTTTTATTTTTTATAGATTAAAATTTATCATTATTTATAACATATAAAAACTAAAAATATATAATATTTTTTTCATTTAAAAATAATATAGTTGTAATTTATTATAAATTTAAGTATTTATTAACTATATATGTCATACATCAATTTAATTATAATATGGTAAAAAACTTTGAAAAAATTTTCAGTTTTTATTATTTTTCAAATAATCGTATGGTTTTAATTGTTAAAAAACATATTAAAAACAAAAAAAGAAAAACACCGAAAATCAAAAAAACGCAGAAAGAAAACAGAAAAAGTCTGTTTTTTTTGTTGTTTTTTTGGTTGGCAAACAGACTTTTTCTATGGCGAGTTATTTGGATAGTAAAAAAAAACATTTAAAAACCATTAAATATTGAATAAAAAAATGAAAAAAAATAATATCACTAATAAAATTGAATTAAACGATAGAATATGTCTCATAAAGGGCTTGTTTTTTTCCCAAAATAGTTTTCAAGAAAACGAGAAAGTAGTTTAAAATGATTAGAGGAGTGATTTGATTAAATAGACCAGAGAGGAATTCAGAGATAAGAAAGAACTTCAAAGTCAAATGAGCTTTCTGAAAAAATTAGGACAGCCCAAAGAGGATTATTCCAATATGGTCATTTCGGAACCGTCGGGGTTTAAACAAATGCATCATGTGGGTGTTGGAAGTGATGGCCAAGTCAACTTAGACTCAATTCCTCCAGAGTGGAAAGACACACTTAGACGCGCAGGTGTAAAACGACGAGAATTAGAAAATGCAGACCAATCGACTCGAGACCAAATATTTTCTATGCTTTCTGAAAACGACAAAAATGCTTCAGCGCCGCCACCACCTCCACCAAGCAGAGGAGGATGTCCACCACCACCTCCTGGTAGAAGACCCGGACCTCCAACATCATCATCGGGTATGCAAGTTCCTTCTAAAAGACCCCCACCGCCACCTAAAAAGAAAGTTTGTTTTTCAGGTAATATTTGGTTTCTATTTTGAACGTCTTAATATTGTAATTTAAAAATAACATGCAACACTTCAATGAAAACATCCATCGAATACCGAAAAGCGACACAAACAGAACGTTGCATGTATCCAAATGCATTGAGGTACTCATGTATTCTGATGTATCGAATAATTGCGTACATATGACTCCATTTTATAATTGTTGTAAGTAAATTTTAAAAGAAAGAAACTAACCGTATTAGTTACCACCGCCTCCACCAAACAAAAACGCACCAGGAACACCTGCACACCAAAACGTGCCTCCACCAGTCCCAAGAAAACAAGGCCCCCCTATACCAGCTCCAAGAACAAATGGCCCACCAGCTCCACCCCCACCGAGACATGGAGGGGCTGCTGTCTTACCTCCTCCTGGGTTGGTGCCACCTCCTCCAGGAATTCTTCCTCCATCAGAAGCAAATGCACCTGCTTTGCCACCACCACGTGGACCATCGTTGGCAGATCAACTTAAACAAGGGAAGTCGTCGTTAACTGCCGCAAAAGTAACAGAGGAAAAAACACCACCGCCACACGAAGAAAATATAGTCGATGCACTTAGAAGTGTAATGGCAAAAAGAAGAGAAGATATTAACGTCGATGAAGAGGAAGAATCATCTGACGAGGATGGGTGGAGCAATTAGTGTTGTTGTGTCATTTACTTTTTAATGTGTTCGTTGTTTCATTTCTTACGCATCAATAATTCTCACATTCTTCATTGTTTTTAATTTGCTCACATTTGCTTGACAAACATTTTTTTCCTTTTCATTGTTCTATAAAGGGGCAGTATAAATATTATAAATTGAAATTGGGGAATTACGTTTAAAAACAAAGTTAAAAAGATGTATTATAATTAATAATATCGAGTATGTAAAATGATAAAAATAGTGAAAGTTTAAATAAATGAAAAATAAAATTAGTGAAAAAAAAGAAAAGACAGAAAAAAGCAGTATTCGAAAGCGACGAACTTTTTTAAAAAGTTCGTCTCCAAAAGGTTAGAAAGAACTGTAAAAATGTATGTCAGAGAAAGTAGAAGGGAAAGAAGAGGAAAAGAAAGACGAATACACGTTTGATGGGATAGAAACGGTTGCTACAATGGAGTACGATGAAGTTTATGACAACAAGCCAGTGGCTGAAAGAAAAAAGTTGCCAGCTCGAAAACACAAAAAAGGAAAGAAAAAGAAAAAAGCCAAAATAACAGGAGAGGAGGGCACCACAGATGAACACTTGGATGTTGCAAAGGAAAAAACGAATGAAACCAAAACTTCAAAAGTCGAAGAAAAGAGTGAAAGTTCAAATAAAAGTTTAAAACCTTCACAATTGTTGCAGAAAACTGAAAGCGCCGAAAGACTTGAAAACACACAAAAACCAGAAAAAGGCGAAAAGGAAGGAAGAAAAAGTGAAGGGAGTTGTGTTGGACAAGAAGGGAAACAACAATCACCACAACATACAAATGTGGTAAAAGACAAAAATGCATTTAAAGTTCGTGAGGAAATGAAGAAAAAGGAGAATGCAAAATTACGAACAGAAATAGAAACACATAAAGATGTTGGAGAGAATCCAATGACAAGTAAAAAACTCACAGCAGTGACAGACAACGAGAAGTTGATATTTAACATTGCGAATAGTATTGGATGTGGGGCTTATGGTGAAGTGTTTGTTGGGATGAATGCCGACTCCGGTGAATTTGTAGCCATCAAACAAATGAAAATTACACGCAAAAGTGTTATGAATGAAGTGATGGAAGAAATTCGATTATTAAAAAAATTGAAACACAAACATATTGTGCGATACATCACTTCAACGGAGAGTTATGGGTCATTGTATATTGTGATGGAATACATGGAATCGGGGTCACTTCTTAATATCATCAAAAAGTTTAACAAACTGAATGAAGCGCTCTCTGCAAAGTACGTGTATCAAATTCTTGATGGACTTTCGTTCATCCACGAACAGGGTATCGTCCACCGGGATATTAAAGCTGCTAATATTCTGGTCGCAAAAGATGGAAGTGTCAAAATTGCGGATTTTGGTGTCTCTGTGCAGACAGACAACACACGAAACGGGAACGAAGACGTGGTTGGAACACCAAATTGGATGAGTCCCGAAATTATCATGTTGCAGGGAACAACAGTGAAGGCTGATATTTGGGCACTTGGTTGTACCGTACTTGAACTGATCACGGGAAACCCCCCATATTATGACTTGCCTCCAGCTGCCGCATTACACAAAATTGTTTCCGATGAGATTCCACCAATTCCGAATGAGATATCATACTTATTGAGAGACTTCTTATTACAATGTTTCCAGAAGAATCCACTTGCAAGAGCATCTTCAACATCATTACAAAGCCATAAATGGTTTGTTGAGAATGGACTAATTGTTGAGAAGAAGAAACGACCTGGAATGGTTAGAATGAATTCTCAAATGAATATGGATGGTGCAGAGTCTCCAAGGAAGAACGCAATAAAAAGAATTAAAGCAGAGAATGTCAGCGGAGAGAAAGACGAGTGGGGAGAATCTTTTGATATGGGGGTCACGTGGAGTCCTGTAGTTGAAAAGAAGAAAGAGCTAATTCGTTCTGGGTCAACTGTTGGATTGGACGAAATAGATGTCATGAAAAACACGAAAGATGAACAACAAGTTGCTTTTATTAAAATGATGGATGACGCGACTAAGTTAATTCATTACGGAGGAAAGGAGAACATTCAGAAGTTAATGGGAGTGATGGTGAAGTTATGTGAAATGTGTGCGGACTTGTCTTTTAAGAATATTGCAAGTTGTGTGTATACCGTTGGTGTGTTTCCGCCATTGAGTGTTGTTGAGAGAGAAGAGTTTAATTATAACCTCCCACTCAAACTCACTGCATTTCAAGTGATTAATAAAATTATAGAAAAGGAAGGAAATATAAGGAAGAACATTGTGATGTGTGGGTGTGCAACACTTATTGAGTTTTCTAAGAATCATGTGAAGTATAACGACCCTTATCTGAATGAGATTGTCAAGTTTGTGTATAACATGTTAGTTGGAGAGGATGCAAGAGAGTTTTTTAGTGCTGGTGGACTATCGTTGGTTAGTGTGTTGCTTGGGATGAAGTATGATGAAAGGCAGAAAGGGAACATTAAGAAAGTGCTTGAAGGACTTGTGAAGTTTATTGAACGACAAAATGATGTGGTCATGAAAATAGGGTTTTGCTCAAGAAACGTGATTTCGCTGTTGTTGATTAAAGACAAAGTAATAGAAGGACTCCTTCAAATGTCGATTCAAAGTTTTATAGCAAAGAATTATGGAATATGTGGTATATGCACCAAAGTGATTAATCAAATGCTGGAATTTGTTGTGAGGAATGGAACACAAGTGAAATATGAATTTTGCCAGAGAATTGTATCGAGTAAGATACTGGAAACGATAACACAAAACATGCACATGGCTGTTTTAGACGAAGGTAAAGACAAACAAGAATATACACAAGAGGAAGCATTGTTCCAGATTTGTAAAACATGTAAAAATGTGATGGTAGACTCGGACAAAGACTGTCTCCCAAAACTCCTTGAGAGTAAAATTGTATTGTTTCTCTTTAAAGTACTCTTCAGATGTGATTCAGTGTACTCATCGTCTAAGAAACAAGAAAAATTAGAAGAGTTTATGAAAAAAGGTATTTACAACCCTTTACAATGTTTAAAAATTGTTTGTGTGTCGTGTGACTTTGGAGTCAGGGTGTGCCAAGAGTTGTGTTCGATGCCAAGTACTTTCACATTACTTTGCGATTTGTGTGAGGCTGCGAAAAGTTTTGAAAAGATAGAGAATGATGTGTTGGACTTAATATTTGTCATCTCGAAAAACCTCGTCAAGCAACAGGGAAATACCGATTTGATCAATTCTGACGCAATGGCGTTTATTTTGAGTAAATTGAGTAAGAAAGGACTTCGCCCCGGTGTGTTTGCAGCAATTAGTGGGATGTATTTATCGAACACGAAATGGGGAATGAAAACGTTAAGTGATATAAAGAATATAGTGTATTTGACTATGATGTTGAACCAGACGGATTATTCGAATGGGGAATGCGCTTCAGAATTAAACGAATTTTCCAAATTGTTAAATGAAACCCCAGAACTGGTTACTGTGTTGACAAAGACACAATTTATATATGGAGTAGTCGTGTTGATGGCACAAATTGACTTTGAATTAATGGAAACCAAAATGAACTTTGCGAAGTTAGTGAAATTGCTCATACTCAATTGCAAAAACAAAGACAATATAATGATGAAGCAAGACACAATTAATATACTTAAAGAATCGTTCAGAGACAGTCAATCTGAAAAGAAAGATTTGTTGTCGGACACAATTGCGGACTGCCTTGAACTGTTACTCATCAGACAAAACGATGGCGAAGAAAAAGGAAAGGGGAGAAAGACGTTGAGAGACACATCAAAAGAAAAAACACCACCCCCTTCAAAGACATCAAAAACACCAAAAATAAAGCCAAGCGTGTTCTCTTTTTCCTTTGGTAAAAAATGAAAATGTTGTGTTGTTCAATTTGTATTTGTTTGATAATAGCAAAACAGATAATTTAATTCAATTAATACCATTTTGAAATACACCAAATTGTTGGAAAAACAAAAACCGGTATTTTGAACGTCAAAATGAATTCAAGATACAAAATTTTTGAAAAACTTTATTAAATAAATAATAATAATTTTACTAATAAAACCAATTTTTATTGTTGATATTCTTCCCCAAAAAACCAATGAATATTTAATTTATTTTGAGGTTTTGTAATGAAAAAATGGGTCATTCAGTTTGTTGTGGATAAGAAATAATAAAAAAATTAATAAATATTAATTTAATTATAATAAAAATAAACCATTTGACAATTATGTGCCAAATCATTAATTTATAGACTTCAAAAAGATAATAGAACTTAAATAGATGAAAAATAGAGTTCTTTGTCTTTATATGGTGTAACTCAAACTTGAATATCAAATGAGCTATTTCGCCCCACAACCACAACAAGGAGGAGCATCGTGCGAAAGTATGGCGATCCATATGAACTTAATTGGAGGCCACGGTCTGAAAAAGATGGACATTCGGTCAAGTGATCCTTATTGCATAGTCACCGTTGGTATTGAGCAGAGAAAAAGTCGAACAGTCATGAAAAACTTGAATCCACAGTGGAACGAAAGTTATGATTTCCCTTATGTTATTCCAGGCTCTGAGGCAAAGTTTGTGGTTATGGACTATGACAAAAATTCCAAAGACGACCAAATGGGTGTTGGGTCTTGCAAGTTAGAGTGTCTTCCGATTGGTCAAACAGTCACTAAAGATGTACAACTTAACACCAAAGGTTCTATCACTTTTTCATATTCAGTCACTTCAGTCAAAGGAGGAAAAGCTCCACAACAAAATCAGTGTGGACAATACCCACCACAACAGGGCGGGTATGGACAATATCTTCCTCAGCAAGGACAACAACAAGGCGGGTATGCACAACAAGGTGCATACCCAGGTTATCCTCCACAAGGACAACAACAAGGATATCCTCCACAACAAGGCGCTTATCCCCCTCAACAGGGAGCCTATGGACAACCACCACAACCAGCATATCCACAACAAGGATATCCTCCTCAACAGGGTGGACAAAATTATCCACCCCAGCAGCAACAAGGCGCTTATCCGGGATATCCCCCTCAACAAGGATATGGACAACAACCCCAAGGACAACCAGCATATTCACAACAAGGATATCCCCCTCAACAGGGTGGGTACGGACAATATCCTCCACAACAAGGCTATGGACAACAACAAGGGTATCCTCCTGTACAAGGTGGGTACGGACAACAGTATGGATATCCACCGCAACAGGGAGCTTACCCACCACAACAACCTTCAAAATAACTGGTGAAGATGTGTTTTTTGTTTTGGTTCAAAAACCAAAAGGAGAGACTTGTTTTTGATTTGTTAATGGTATTTTGATCATTGAAAATTCAACATTTATTATAAAAATAAATAAATAAAATTTTTTAACTGTAAAGAAGACAATAAACTGAAAAATAAAAAACAATAAATGGAAGTTGAAGAGGAGGATATTGTGTTGGAGCTGCCTGATGGGTGTGATGTCACTGATGAGTTTGAGACAGTCGAAACCGAGTCGGAACACCCAATTATAAAAATTGGTGGGAAATATTATGAAGCAGTTTTAAAAGAAGAGGGAACGAGTGGAATTGTGTTCTATAACGATGGCACATTGAATTCGATGGCAAATCAGAAGTTTGTCTGCGTTCCAATCGAACAACATCAACAATTTTCGCAGTGATTAAGTATAGCTTTTTGTAGTTTATTTATTGTTTTGATTTTATAAGGTAAATTGAATCACATTTTTGGTGTGAATGTTATTAAAAAGATAAAATGATTACTGATATAAGAAGTAGTTTCGGTTATAACAATGATTCTAATATAATAAACAAATGTTTTGTTTTTGAATGTTACTTGTTAAAAATAGTAACAATATTTAAATTATACATATATTATTCCATTTAATGTAGTTGACCTGCAGGGTTTGTCAAATTGATAAAACAAATAACGAGGATAATTCATGCAAAAATATGGGAATATGGCAAAGGTAGTTAAACACTATAAAGGACAGTGTTTCCCAAAAAAACGGGTTCGTTAAATAACTCGAGAAGATTCGAATGAGTGCCGATCAAAGCCAAAAACAACAAAGAAACAAATGCCGAGAAGCTGGGAAGGTTTTCCTAAATAGTCTTTTTTGATATATAAAAGTGGTAAAATATATCAAACAGTATGAATCATAAAAAACATTTGAGAAATATGAAAAAAAATAAGAAGAGGGTGATTTGTGGTTAACATTGTTTTTAGAACATTGAAAAAAAGAAAAGAAACTTGTAAAGAAGAGATGACGAAATTGTACGTAGGGAATTTGAGCTACAGCACAACGGAGGACAGTCTTAAGACTCACTTTGAGTCGTTTGGGAAGATCAAAGAGTGCCACCTCATCACATTCAGAGGATACTCAAAAGGATTTGCCTTTGTTGAGTACGAAAACACAGACGACGCTAAAAAGGCAATTTCGTCGAACGGTGTAGAATTTGATGGAAGAAAGTTGAGAGTCGAATTCGTCAAAGAGAAAACTGAAGAGAAGAGAGAGCCACGCGCCCCAAGAGCATACCGCGAACAAAGACCACAGAGAGAACAAAGACCACAAGGTGAGGAGAACAGAGCGAGAGGCTATCGACCACACAGACGTGCGCCAAGAAGATACCAACATGACGAGAAACGTGTCGAAAGCGACACAGAGATTTTCGTGAGAAATTTGGGGATGGAAGTCAACGACGAACAATTGAAAAAAATGTTCGAGGCTTTTAATGTTGTTTCAGCACATGTCGCGACTTTCAAGTACAGAGGAAAAACTGAGTCGAAGGGATTCGGTTTTGTTGAAGTGAAAAGCAAAGAAGACCAAAAGGCTGCCATCGAAAAGTTGAACAACACAAAACAAGGCGAAAAAGAAATTGCTTTAGCCCCCGCTTTCAAACCAATCGAGAAGAAGAAAGAAGAGAAAACACCAGAAGATCTTTCTGATGTCTCCGTCTTTGTGAGAAGTTTGTCTTATGATGTGCAGGAAAGTGACTTAAAGACCCTTTTCGAGGGATTCGACATTGTTTCCGCAAGAATTGCATCGTATAGATTCAACGGAAAGGTCATTTCAAAAGGTTTTGCCTTTGTTGAACTTAAGACCCCAGAACAACAAAAGGCTGCTATTGAAAAGCTCAACGGAAAGACCCTCCTCAACAAGCCTGTCGTGTTGACCAAGGCCTACAAGCAAAAACAAACAAATAAAGCCTAATTTGCTATTTTTTGTGCTTTTTTTGCGGGATTCATTGTTAGGGTTTAGTACTCCAAAATTGTAGTTTTAATAAAGTAATAATTAATTTTATAATTATAAAATATTAATAATATGAGTTATATGTTAAATTTTTAGTAATTTTTACTGTCAAAAAAATAATGGTTTGTGTGAATAAAATTTTTATTGAATAACAAATTATTATTTGTTATTTGATAATAACAAATTAAAAATAGAATAGAAAGAAGTACAATTTATAATAAAGTATAGTTTGTTGTTGTGGATGAATAAAACAAATAAACTTAGAAGTTGAAATGACAATGTCAAACCGAATTGTTCAAAATATTGAAATTAGTGCAGACACATTCAACGAGACAATAAAGACTTGCACAAACTGCGACCGGACATTTGACACGGTTTTTAAAATGTGTGAAATGGAAAAGGACTTTACGAAAGAGGAATATTATAACAAATTGAAGGCATCCCAAGAAAGGTGCACGGAAGCCATCGAAAAGTGTGGTAAGTTGATTAGCGAATTGGAGAGAAGCGCGTACTGTGCTCGAGACTTAATGAAAGGGTATGAAAGCAAATTATATCAATTGAGAAAACAAGAGTTAGAGACTCAAGAGTCGAAAACAGTAATTCAAAAAAAGCGGTTCAACAACGAATTAAAGGTTAACACACAACGGAAGAAGTTGATGTCCAAAGTTAATACACTTAAAGAAGAGAAGCACAAAAGTGTTCCCATTCAATTGTTGCAAGAAGAACCACAAGAAACTATCGATAACACTTTTTTCACTGAGTTGGACACTTTGAGTGAAAAAAATATGAACAATGGAGACGATAATGAAAATATAGACGAAAGGCCAATAAATATGAAAGAAAAGAAAGGAGAGAAAGATGAAGAGATGGCAAATTTTAAAGCAGATGTGTTTAAAACGCCATTTTCTGCACAAGAAGAAGACGCGATCTGCCAATGGACGAACCTCGCAATGTCAGACATCATATATGACAGTGCATCGAGTCAGAAAGAAAAGTCTGTTGTTACCCAACTTCTTTTGAAAAAGAAAGACCTTGTCTTTTTATTGGAAGATTCTCATCAAAATAGATTTGGTGGGTATCTCCACAAGGAAGTCTCAGTAGTTCATAAGCCACTCAGCGACAAAAAAGCGTTTTTGTTTTCCTTATTCTCAAATGGGAGAATAGAGGGGATGGAAAAATTTGAGATTGGTCAGAAGTACAACTGTTGCTTTAGACTTCCCAACAAAAGCAGTAAAATTCTTTTTAAGTTTGGTGAAAAGGGAGATTTGGTCGTCAAGTTTGATGGTGAAAATTCGTTTTGTCAACAGCTTTCGTTTAATTTCAATGGCAAAGAAAACGTGTTATGTGGGTCAACATATCCCAAGACGTTTACAACAAAAAGAATTGTTGTTGTTCAGATGAAACCAAAAGATGATGCAGAAGAGGTGAAAACGGTTGTGCCAATTGAACAAATCGAACTCAAACAAATCAAAGACGCAAATGAAACAAAAGCGAAAAGTGATGAAGAAGATGGTCAAACAGTCCGCCTTAGCACCGAAAAACTTCACAAAGAGTTAGTGAATGAATTTCTTTCCCAGTCGGTTGATTTTTCGATGACTGGCAGATTAGGGGAGTTTTTCAAGGTTTTTACTAATACAAAGGAAGACGTTTTTCACACAGTATCACCGACGGTATTACCAAACCTCACATCAGAAGAGATAACCACGTTATGTGGGTGGCTGAAGACAACGCGACCTAGCAAAGTTATCTATGACAGTTCAGACAAAACACTTGGTGACAGGTGGGTTGAAGAAACTATCTCCTTAAAAGCATTTGTTGTGCTTTTGGTAGATAAGGAAAACAACAAGTTTGGGGGGGTTGTGTCGCGTCAAATTCCGCGGAGAGGAACATGGGTTTCAGACAAGAACTCGTTTTTGTTCTCTTTTGAATCGAATGGACGAATGAATAAACCGCGGATGTTTCCGATCAAGCGAGAGAGCTCAGCAAAGGCTTTTTATGTCTCTGAAGAGTACGACGACTTAAGACTTGTTTTTGGGGAATTTGGTGATTTGTTTCTTAAAGAAACTGCAGAAGGGAAGTACATGTGCTCTTGCAAACAGCGCTCTTACGAATTTATTGGCGCATCAAATGCATTGTGTGGGTTGATGTTTCCTCGGGATGTGGAGATTCGCATGTTTCAATTCATCCAACTCGACGATATACTTGATTGATTATTTTATTCATTCGTGTGTACAGGAAACCAATTCTTTTCAATTGATTACTTGTAAAAAAACAACGAAATATTGTATTGCAAATCCATTGGATTTTTGAAACCAAAGATGCCCACAAAAGGTGAATTAATTGGCGTCAGCACCTTTAATAGATTTCTCAATTTCCATGACAACTTCCTTCAAGTGATCCTTTGCATTATCAGACATTTCTTTGAGTTGGCCATATGGGACTGATTCGAGAAGAATACCAGTAATTCTCCCAACAGTTTCTTCGTCCGAGAACATATGAAGATCGTCGATGAATGAATAAAGTGCTTCTCCAAGATCGTTCTTCATTTCATCGGTAACTTGTTCTTGTGGTTTAGGAACTGGCTTGCTGATTGGTTCTTCTTGATATTCTTCCTTCTTTGGAACTGGGCGGCTCCTTGGTTCGTTGTTTGATTTTTGTTGACGAGTCTTCTTTGTGTTCCCTGGATTTATTCTTTGTCTTTGTTGCTGACCTTGTGGTGGATACATACCTGGCAAGCCATAAGGTTGCATGTTCTGACTCATAAAGTTCATCATTTGATTGAAAAAAGCATAGTTCATTGGGTAGTTGTTTAATATCTGGTATGCTGACGATCGTTCCTGTCTGGTTTTGAACTTGTAAACACTCCATCCAAGCTCCTTGCCGATTTTGTCTGCCTTATCATACCCTTCTTGTGAAGTGAAGCAAACATAGGCGACATCAGTTGGGGATTTGTTGAAGTACTTAATTCTGATAGAGTAAATCTCACCACAATCGGCAAAAGCGCTTCTGATCTCGGCATCAGAAGTTGAGTGCTCGGAGTCGTTCGATGTCTTGACATACATATTGAACTCTTTGTACTTTCCTTTAATAGAAGCCATGATCTCATTATTCTTTAATTGGTATTCTCTCTTACGCTCTTTTTTGCTCATATAATAAACAACCTTAATTTCACCCTGCCCAAGGACGTTGTTCTTTGGAGCAGTTAAAGCCTTCTGAGCATCTTCTTCATTCTCAAAATCAACAAATCCCATGGCAGTTGGGTATTCATCTTTTGATGCAAACAAGACTTGGAATTTATTGTCAGGATTCTTTCTGAGTGGTCCGAACGTTTCGAAGTATTTAACGAATTGTTCTTCATTGACGCTCTTATCGATGTTTGAGACGTACAAGTTGGTCTTCTTGTTCTTCGTCTGTTTTTCAAACTTTGCAACGATGAAATTGTCCTCCCCAATTTTTGCCTTGATTTCAGCAGCATTTTCAACAGCCTTAAGTGCAGCTTCAATAGTTCTGTACTTGACATATCCAAATCCATTTGATGCACCATTCTCATTGACAGACAACTTAACTGAAATGATTTCACCAAAAGTCATAAAGACGTCTTGCATCTCTTTCTGACTGACAGTCTTCTTGATGTTTTTGACAAACAAATTGGTCTGTGTCTCTGTTCTTTGCTTGAAATCTTTCAACGACCAAAACATGTTGACTGGCTTCCCATCAATCAATGCCCCGTTCATCGTCTCTATCGCTTTCTTGGCTGCTTCGTGGGTGTTCATATTGACATAAGCAATAGCAGTGTCGTAATGCTCGTTACGGCTGACGTGGACTGAAGCAACCTGCGACTCAAACTTGGCACTGATCTCTTTGTACAACAGAGATTCAGTCACGTTTTTGGTCAGACCGCTCACGAAGACAGTCTTGTTCTCGTCAAAGTCTGGAAATAATGTGGTGGCCATTTGGAAGCAAAGAATGAATTTTAAAAAAAGTAGGGCTTGGAAAGTCGGGGGTTTTTCTCTTTTTTTTTGCAGGTTCTTTTTTGTATGGTTTAATGTAGTTTTTTTGTATAATATTAAATATTATAAAATTTAAAAAATATAATTTAATTTTTTTTTTCGCTTTAGTTTATAGTTCTAAAAAATAGTTATCGATTAGGCTTCGCACTAGTATTGGACAAAATCGGGTGTTTGCTCAAAACTTATAAACTGCCACGTCAGGGGATTCTTTGCTCCAAATTTAGAAGGTAATTTGAAGTGAAGAAATTGTAAAACGAAATGAAAATAAAACAGGGTTAAGTCATATAGTAAAACAAATAGTATATTGTTACTATATATATATAGTTAAATCGTGGTTTTTTAACTTATTATTATTAAAACAATTGATTAGTATAATCAATAATAAATTATAATTGTTATAAAAATAGTATTATTATATAATAAATTAATATAATCTACATTTTAATCATGGTTAGAAAAAAACGAGTGTCTTCTCAAAAGTTTTGTCACGTAAAAAAAAGACAAAACTCAAGTAGACAAATGCAACGTCATCAAAAAAACAATGACCCAAAAAATTTGCCGAAAGAAAAAAAAAGTTTGGAATAGTGTAGTCGAAACAGATTCCGGAATCGGCTTTTCTTGAAACATTTGGGAAATATTTTTGATTCCCGAATCAGAAGTTTCAGGAATCAATAAAAAAATATTTGGGGAATTTTATTTTTTTATCAAATTCCCGAACCGATTCCGGAATCAAAAAATATTCGGGAATATTTTTAACCTCGGTTCGGGAACATCCTGATTCCCAAACTTAAAATTGGTGTGTTCCCGAACCAATAAGTTCCCGAATACACAAGTTCCCGAACTTCATAAAAAATATTCCCAAACTTTTGATTCCGGAACATGGCGGTTCCCGAACCGATTCCGGAATCACCAGTATTATATTAAAAATTTATTAATAAGCAAACTAAAAAAATAACAACTTTGTTTTAATATTAAAATTGATAGATTTGTATAATAATATCTTTGTAAGTGTTTTATCCATTTGTATCACTATTAGGGTGCGCAACCGTGAGAGTAAATTTTCATTTTTATGAAATCTTTTTTTGTCATTGTAAAAAATAGTGAAATATGTCAATTTATTTTTATATCAATAGAAATAAGCAAAAAAATGAAAAATCTGTCTTTATATTGAAACGTGTGAACATTATTTGATTAAAAGTAAATAAACTTTTTATTTGTCCCAAAAGTTGATAAAAAACAAATAATACAGTGGGAGGAAATAAGGGGATGCTAGAAAAAGGAGGATGCTCGCAACTATTGGTTATTTTTTGTACAAAAAATAAAATGTTCAAAAAATGTATATTCTTAACACTTCTAAAAGATTAATTGATTTACTGTATTTTTATTTTTATAACAAAAAAAATTAAACCACAACATTTTTTTGTTGAACAATCGACTGTTCATATCTTTCATTTTGATTGATTCTTATTTATTAATTTTTAAATGTATATTGATGTTGACTTGACGAATGACAACTCTACCAAGACGTTATAAGTTATATGTTTAATGTTTATTTTCAATACTATCATAACCATATAGGACAATGAATTAATAATTATGTGTATTTAATTAAGCAGACATAAAAAACTATACGTTGTAATGCTAAATAAAAAGTAGTTAAAATAAAACAAGTTTAAACAATCATTTAGTCTGTAGCCAACACACAACACCATTCCACAATGGAAACAGTGTGAATTTATATTTTGGAATGATTTGGAGAAGTAAGCTTAAACATCAACCTGTATTTTAAAACCATACTTCCACTTACAAACAAATAATATTTTATAAGTTTGTAGAAGCGTCAATTGAGTTCTTTTACTTCCGTCGTTCTAATGAAATACTATCATTTTCTTCCACTTTCTCTGTTCTATGTGTTAGTTGATGTGGATGTATAATTGAATATATATTTCATCAATAAAATAGACTCAACACTTAAATAATCTCTTTAAAAGCACAAACGGGTGATATTGTTATTCAATTTGATAATAACAGTTCTGAGTTTCAACTTCATTTATTAGTTTGTTAAAACATTTAAATAAAATATAGTAAATATTTAGTATTAATTTTCGACCCGCATCCCACTTATATTACTATTTATATAATTACTATAAATTTTAATATAAATAATCATTCAAATAATTAATAAAATGAAAAACACCAAAAAAAATTTATATTTAGATTAGCATCCCCCTTTTTCTCAGCATCCCACTTTTTCCTCCTAATGTAATTAGAAACAACTTTTTTGATATTTTGTATTTATTATAAGACAAATTAGAACGATTCATAAAATAAGATAACAAAAGAAATTTTTGTTATATAACTTAATAGATAAAAAATTTGACAGCAAATTATATAATTTGGTATAAACAACACATTGTTTTTTTCATTTCCAAATAAATTATAAAAATCGAAAAATACAACACAAGCAACATAATAATGAAATTAAAATAGGTACTTACAAACATTAAAACGTTGTTTAATAACGCTATATGAACTGTGTTGTCATAAACATGATAGACATAAAAAAGAATGAATTGACAATTGATTTTTAAATAAAATGATATGAGTGATTTGTATTTTATTGTAAATAAAGACGACTTTGACATTCTATTCATTTAAGTAATTGAAAAACAAAGACGATAAGTTTTCATTTCAAAAAAACCAGGTTGAATATGTAAATAAATAATAAAAACAAAGATGATTAATTGTTGAAATGTAAATAAAAAGATTGTTACATCAATCTCTGTATGTTTCAACAACTTACGGCCACAAGAAACTGATGATGTTTTGTTTTTGTGGGTATTAATGTGTATATAATTATCAATGAGCCAAAAAATAAACAAGAAAGTTACAGAGATATTTATAATTATTATCAAGTAAAGAAATTTGGTGTTGTTTATTTGCTATCAATAACATTGTATTATAATGTAGATAAAATATAATATGACACATGTTTATGTGGTTATCACTTCAACAATAAAACGTTTATTTATATCATTGAAAACATTTATTAAAAAATAATAATAATCATGAAAAATGCAAAATAATTGTCAAACAACTTATAATATCATGTGAATGATCAAACAGAACGTCTATATATAAAATTCTAAAACAAAAGTAAGAAACAATGTCATTTAATTGTCTTTTTAACTCAATTGTAATTGTGTTGTAGTTTAACAAGTACTGTTTTACCAAATACTGTTTTTACTTAAATTTTGGCTTGTTTTCTTTTGTTTTTAAATGTCAACAATAATGGAAAGTATTATTGTTGTCATAATATAAAGTCAATATAACAATTATATGAAATTGTTGAAAACATTGAAATGATATAATTTATTCGTGGTGGTAAAAAAGCGCAAATATTGGATTTTTAATTAAAAGGTTAAATAATTTTAACATTAAAGTTTTAAAGTAAAAATGTAATTGTTAAAACTAAAATGCATTATAACAAAAAAAAATTTTTTTTGGTTCATTTTTTTAGCTTTGATTTTTTGGTTGTTATGGCAGATCTTTTTAATAAAATCTCAGATCTCGAGATTTTGAAGATCACGATTAGTTGTAAAAATAAAACAATTAAAGCAAAGTATTTTTTGTGTTAAAAAACGGGCAAACAGCAAATATTTTGTCAACGGTTGCGCACCCTAATCACTATTCAACAAGAAATCAATTATTATATTATATTGGATATAATTATGTAAGTTTTAATTCTGTGTTAAAATTGTTCATTGCAATAATAATTATTTTTTGTTTTAATTTATAATCAGTGTTATTACATGTATTTACATTACAAAAAAATATGTTGTATTATTGTTGTTTATTTTAATGAGAATTTAGTAATTTACAAAGTAACATTTTAATCAAATGCTGTAATACCATTATAAAAAGTTTTTTTAAATAAAGTTTTTTACTATTCTTAATAATAATTTTCAATGTAGTTGAAATACATTATTTTATTTTTATTGTAGATAACTTTAAAAATCCAACTTTACTTGATAAAAATCATCATAAAATAATCATCATTTGTATATATTTACAGATGGACAAAAAACATAATCATTTTCAATTACTTCGACTTGATTTTCTTGATTTCAATTATATTAATATAATTAAATGTACTGTACTGTTAACTATGAATGCTGAATCAGGGTCTATCACGTGACAAAAGTGTTTTTTCTTTGTTATTTGCCACGTCACCAAAGTGGGCTTGAATTTATGTTCATTTAGTTTTTTTAGATCTAGCGGCGAGCTTAAAGCCGACTTTTGTAAATGAAAAAACTTAGAAACAGATAGTTATTTGAATCAATACTAAGCCAATTAATGGGAAAACAAGCTAATTCAATTCTTAAATATCGGTTTATATTTTATTACTGCTGTGATTGCCATAATTAACACAAAAATTGTGACAAATGCAGCATAGTTTTACACATCAAACCGATAGTTACAAATAACATTTTAATAACACAAATAATAATGAAATAACAATCTATTAAATAATTATATTTTTATTAATAATATGTAATAAAATAAACCTATTCAACTTATAATAAAACCAAAAAGCCATTAATTAATAATTAAAAATGCTATTAAAAAATTAATAATAATAGAGAAAGGTTTATTTTCATATTTATATTTAACGTTACTAACTAAATATTTATATTTAAAAACTATATTAAATAATAATAATCAAACTCAAAAACTCAAAAATATTTGTTAATTATTAAATTTATTATATAACAAATAATATCAATACTATTGTTTTAAACTATACAAATCTAAACAATGTATTAATAATTAATTAAATTGTTTAGTACATGATTTATATTTATAACTATAAACTTATAGTTTAAATAATTATATATTTATAGTTAATGTGTAATGAACATTTAAATATTAGGATAGCTATGTCTACAAAATCGGGCATTTTATTTAGAAACTTCGATAAATCAAAAGCAGTTATAGGACAAAAAATAAATTACTCTTAATAAAAATAATCAACCAAATATATAACTTAAAATATCAATAAAAATAGTTAAAAGACACACATATTGAAATATAGTTTATTTACCCAAAAATGATAGGTATTAAATACATCATTTATCGGGATAGATAACATTTAAATAACATAAATACAAATACAAAAAACATAACAATTTGAAAAACAAAATTTCTAAAACATTAACATATTTTTGTAATGACAATTTTTTAAAATACCATTTGAATTTCAAAATAGAATTAATATTAAAGACCTTTTAAAAACAACCCAAATATAACAAATCACAACAAATTAAAACCATCCAACGATGACAAATAAATCAAAACATATTCAAAATTTACAATAATAATTGTCAAAACGTGATACACACAACACAAATTATAACAAAATCAACTTTGCCATGAAACAAATCAAAGTTAACAATCATATTTTTTTCACGCCAAAAAATTAAAAACGTTCGTGAGTAGAATTAATTCAGTCTTTTTTAACATCAATTTTGTATAGATTTGAACTGTTTTGGTTTTTTGATTGCAACAAACCGATTTGACAAAAAAATACTAAAACATCAATTTATATAGTTTAGTTTTTAGTAAAATTTACCAAAAATGAAATTATATATTATATAAAAAAAATTCTAACACTTTTACTATATTAATTGAATTAAATAAATTATACTATTATAATTATAAACAATTAAATAATAAACTAATACATTAAAAATGATTTAGCTTCGTGATACAAGTTTATATATTCATTGGGTATGGTTGTTTTGTAAGCCTTGTGTATGAGTTCATTCTTGCATTTCCCTGTTTGTCTTTGAGAATTGATTCACCCTATTCCAATTAATGTTGTCTAGGAACCTTTCTCCTCTTCAGTCCTTAGATATTTTTTTCCTCTTCTAAGTATTTGCTACTTCCACCAAGATCTGTAATCAAGTCTGTTTCAATAGAAATTACTTCTCTACCTTTATCACTCACGTATTGTCGACACCATGCATTTCCGTACTCCTCGTGTGCCTCAGCCTCCACAAGGATACAGCATCACTCTCTCTCATTATAATACCTTCCATTTTCAGGGCTTATCCATTCGATTGGTGAGTTGTTACACACTCCTTAGCGATTTCCAACTTCCATGGCCATCAACCTGGATTTAATGTGAATGAACCTCTTTTATGGTTCTCCTCATGCAAGACTTGGATACTTTATCTGTATGTTCGGTTCATCCCGCATCGCCAGTCCTGCTTACCAGACTTGGCCGATTTGAAGTCCCATATGCTCACTCCTAATAAATTAGTATATTTTTGAATCTCTCGACTATTCATAGTTTGTTAAAATGTTGAAAAGTCAAGCTCTCCATTACATCCAATCATTATCTTTACCAATCTTCACTACTTTCTCACTTCAACCTTCCTAAGGGAATATTCAGGTGGAACCAGCTACTAGATAGTTCGATTAGTCTTTCGCCCCTATACTCATATATTGCAAGTAATTTGCACGTTAACACTCCTAAGTCTATCCACCAAAGTTTCCTTTGGCTTTAAACACCACAAGCATAGTTCAACATCTTTCGGGTCCCAACAGTTTAACTCTAGCCTTTCCTAAATGACTCCTGCCATATATTTAGTCCTTCGTTTTAGCTTTTATCTGGGTTTTCTTCCCTTCCTCTCCTCGTGGAAAAATTGAAAACGTTTCTCCAAGAGGCATAATTATTTCAACTGTTAATCTTTGCCAAATATTTTTACAGATCATCTATTTATATTGTGTTTTTTCATTGTATTTTTGGTTTGTTTCATTTTATATTTATAAAATGGATTTTTTTAATTTAAAATAAAATAAATATTTGGTCAAAAAATAAGAAGCAAATATTGTTTATATTTTTATAAAAATGAAAAACATATTTTTTGAAACACAAAGTTAATATTTAATACACAAAACAAAGATTGTTTTTAACACTTAAAATAAACTTAGTTTTTAATATACAAATTTTATTTTAGTCTTAATTCTACAAACTATTTATTATGGTAATGTAACTATTGTTATTAATTCATTTTCTCTTCAAAAATTAAGTAAAACATTACTGTTTTATCAATAAAAATATTTTATAATCCACAACAAAACGGTGTTATTATTTTATGAAAAACACTCTATTTAAGAGGGATAACTTAATTTTATCAAATGCCATCACAAATTAAAAATACTTTAAAAAGCCCGTTTGTTGGTATTTTTATGTTCAAATTAAATACAATTGTGCAAAAAGAATTATCGATTGACAATGAAAACGAACCCGTTTTGGGATTTGAAATTTATATTTAGTCAAATAAAGCATCAAAAATTTAATTAATAATCAATTAAAATAAATTATAATAAAACCATCCTTTTGTCTTCCTATTTAACTAAAAACAACATCATTTTTCAAATTAATCTTTTTTAAGCATCTTTTCATCTTAATAAACTGGTAAAAGGTTATATCTTTTTAAGTAAAATATATATATTTTCCGTGCTATTTGTTCATTTGTGGTAAAAGAGAATTATTTTTATCTTGTTATTACAAAAATATTTTTTACCAATTTATCGACTATATAACTGTGGAACTATTTCCAAAATAAATATCATGACCCAAATATGTTTTTTATCATTAATATACAACAAAAAACGCATTTCTGAACTAAAAATAAATTCATGTTTTTATCAAATTACTAGATATATATTACATATTATATTATAACCCATTATAATACATAATAATATTTTATTATGTATATTATACATAATAATATAATATATTTTATTCAAATAAAGAAAAAAATGGACACGGGGAAGAAGGATGGGAATATAGGGGAAATAGGTAATTTGTGAGATGGGGACGTCCTCCCACTATTAAGGATGTTTTCCTGTGTATAAAATTATCCTTTTTGTTGTGTCTATGGTGTTTTTAAAACTATATAACGAGTTATATTTTTATTATTAATTTACTATCAAAAATTATAATTATTTCCAAAAATACATTTCATCATGGATAAACACAAAACAACAAGTACTTTTGTTACAAATTAATAGTTAAAAAACCAATTCAAATTTAAATTAGTTTTTTGGGTCACTTCGAATAACTTTGCAAAGATAAGTGAATCACATTAGTCGACCTCTTCTATCTTTGATCCCTTTGTGTCACTCTTCTTTGCACCCCATTGTTGTGCACCAGACATGTTACCAGTTTTATTCTGTCGATATCTGTATGAAGATTGGCTTGATCTTCGCCTCAGCTTCCTTCTGTTTCTGTGTGTATTCATTATTTGATGCCGATTGGTTCTTGTCGAGCCAGTCGAGTGTCTCCTTGATAATTGCTTCAATTGCCGCCTTGTCATCTGGTGAGAGCTTTGTTGCAATTTGCTCGTTGAGTGTGTTTTTCATCGAGTAGCAGAAGTTCTCAAGTCCATTCTTCGCCTCGACAAGCTCCTTCATCTTGTCGTCCTCTGCCTTAAACTTCTCTGCGTCTATAACCATCTTGTTGATTGGTACCTTTGAGAGTCTTTCCTTGTCGTTAGTGATTGTGATCTTGTCCTTCTTTCCCGTTGTCTTGTCTTCAGTTGAGACATTCAGAATCCCATTTGTATCAATGTCAAATGTGACTTCAACTATGGGACTCCACGTGCTCTTGTGATTGATGTGTAGAAGTCGATGCCTTCATACAACTGGTCGACTTCGATGTTTGCTGTTGCTGCCGATGACAGTGTTCGCTTTGCCCTTTCACACGATGTTCTGAGTCTTCTGACTGCTCGTGCATTGCCTGAAATGTCTTTCTTGTACTTTCTCTTGAATTTGGCAATGAAGTGGTTGACCATTTTGTCATCAAAGCCTTCGCCATCAAGGTGTGTGTTGCCGTTTGTTGCCTTCACTTCAAAGACGCCATCATCAATAGCAAGAAGTGAGACATCAAATGTTCCACCACCAAGATCAAAGATCAAGACGTTCTTTTCTCTCTCCGTCTTCTTGTCAAGTCCATATGCTATTGCGGCTGCTGTTGGCTCATTGATGATTCTGAGCACATTGATGCATGCAATTGTGTCTGCTTCCTTTGTTGCCTGTTGCTGTGAATCGTTAAAATAGGCTGAACATGTGATGACTGCGTTGTTGACTTTCCCACCAACAAACACCTCTGCTGTCTCCTTCATCTTCGTCAACACCATCGAACTGATCTCCTCTGGTGTGAACTTCTTAGTCTCTCCCTTGTACTCAACCTGAATCAATGGCTTGTCATTGCCATCGTTGACGACAGTGAACGACCAGTGCTTCATATCCTCTTGAATTGCTGGATCACTGAAGCGTCTTCCAATCAGTCTCTTTGCATCAAAGACTGTATTCTTCACATTCATAGCAATCTGGTTCTTTGCTGCATCGCCAATCAGCCTCTCGCTATCTGTGAAGGCAACACATGATGACTTGTTCTGTTGCCCTGATCATTTGCAATTTCATAAAAATGGATTTCGCATGCCTTTTAACTATAGTATCTTTATCTCTCCAATAGTCACTAATGCATCATTCAATGCTATCAAACACTCTGCATTTGTTTTCCCTACTTCACCTTTAACACCAACAATCACAACCAAATGAGTTGCGTGGATGACTAACAAGAGGTGATGGTATACTATTACAAAAGTACATAAAATCTGTCTAACAATTTTTGACAGACACTTTCTTCCCAAATTTCTTCTCCACCTACAACAAGAACTTGAATATAGCAGCCGCAAACTTCTTCTCTGTTCGGTTATTGATCATAGATCTTAGTTGAGACTATCAGTAACAAGTCTCCTTCAGTTTCAAACGACTTGACATAAATCTCTTTTAAATGGGTTATCATTGTAAGACATATTTTTCTCAAAAAGTAAACCTGCTTGATTTGATAAATACGTTTGATTTTAAATTATAGTTTTCATAATATAATTAAATTTATTATAAATTAGATCTTGAAAATTAAATTATAATTATTTAGTATATTATATAATTAACAATAATTATTGTATAATTAATTACCCATAATATTAAAATATGTATATATTTATTAATTTAAAGTATAATTTTATTTAAATTAGAGGGTGAGGTTTAGAAAAAAGATGTCGGTTGATTCCTTAATCATTCCAATAGCCCTCCTTCCTGCCCGTTCACGGTGATGGGTGGGTCGTTTTATACTTTTATTTGATATTGTTGAAAATGAATTTTAATATAGTAAACCCCCTTCCCGAAATATTACGGTTTTTAAGACTGTTTTATCAATAAAAAACCAACCCGAAATATTTGAGCTTTTTTGACTGTTTTATATATAAAAATATTCATTTAAACAAATCGAATTAAAAAATGGTAATTAGTTTTTCAGAGCATCCCCAACATCCATGTAAGCAACTTTCTTTTCAACGCTCATGTTTGCTCTATCAAGTTGTCCAATTTTATTAAAAGATCTTTCAACTGGGCAAGTGGTTGGACTCTTAGCATTCATTTTTTTTTCACAAGATTGAATAAACATGGGAATTGATTCTTTTCTTCTTGAGTCATCGAAGCAAACAAGGTGTTCAAAGTTAGTTTTTTGGCTGGGCAACTTTTTAAGAAATCTTCTGCTTCTTTTTTGAATAAAGCCCTTATGTGCTTTCTGTGTTGAATGGCGTTTGCTCTCTTTTCTTTAACAATTTCACTACTGCTGCAATCTTCAGCGATATCTGTTGCTTCTGTTTGATCCGTACTTGTTAATCTCACTTGTTTAACAAGAGTACGTATTGCCTCAGTAGCATCAGCCCTTTCTTCCCCTTCCAACCCGTTTGCAATTTCTTCGACTTTTTCAATGTTGGCACAGTACCAATCTTGAAACTTTGTAAATTCTGCTTTCAATTCTTGGTCATCACTTTCCTCGAATGATTTTGCATCAAAGTTGTTGTAAATTTTGATGTTTATTACCAATTCTTTTCCTTTGAGTTTTCTTTGTAATTTCCCGAAATTTGCCATATTCGTTCCTTTGACCTGGTTCTCCTTCAACAATCCAGCATCGAAGAGGTCTTCTTTGGTCATTTTTCTTGAAGGAATTGCAAACCTCAAAATCATCGCGTCACTCAACTTAAGGAGCAGGTGAATTGAATACTTTTTCAATATGAATTTTTCGTTGTCGTCAAGATCTTCAGTGTATTTCATTTTTTCTAAATAATCGGTTAACACTACTTTTCGTCTGAGCTCGAAGATATTTGAAATTAAATCTTCAACACGTTGATAGGCCACGGGGTATAGTAAATTGGCGGTCTGTAGCCAATCGTTAATAATCTTCAACTTACTGAGCACTATTTGAGTGAAGAACATACACGCAACAAACAATTTGCAGTTGACATTACACTCACCCACAATGTTGCGAGGTCCAAAAGGCTTTTGGTATTGTTCTCTTTCACTGTAAAATTCTTGAAGTGAAGGCAGATTTTCAAACATATTATCAAGAATTAATACTGTTTGGAGCCACCTTGTTTCGGATCGTTGAACCAATTTGAGAACTGCACCTTTGATATGATTTTTGGCACAGAATTGATCCCATGCTGTTCTTGTTGTCTGAACTGTTAACCCGTCCAAGAAACTTTCAATAGCCAGCCCCCATTGTGATCCAAAACACTTTTCAGTCACTTTATTTGTTCTGTGTGAAAAGCAGTAGTTTGAATCAAATCCGTTCAGCCCGTCTCTCTCTTTAATTTTAGCCAGAAGTTTTCCAGAGAGTCCACCATTTCGTATCGGAACATAAGCTCCATCAAAACAAGCACCAATGCATTTAATGAGGTCAGCATCCATCAATTCCAATATTTTCATTATCCAACTTAGCCACCCCGCAGCATCTGTTTTGCCGTCATAGTTTTCAATTTTGATTCTCTTTTCAACAAATGATCCATCTGAAAACACAAATCTTACAAAGAGCGAAAAGTATTCAACCCCACTATACATTGCTTAATCCGCCACTGGTGTATAATAGTCACACTGCTTAAAGATGAGTTGTAGGTCATATCTGGATTTTTTCGAAATCAACTCAAATCTCCGTTGCATAGTTGAAGAACTGAGAGCGGTGTTAACGACTTTTTTAGGAACATTGGACATGAGCAAAATTATGGATATCAATTTTGACATGGCATCAATTTGATTATTTGTCAACCCACACGCTCCCATCATCAATGCAGCCATCATCGTTATAAAGCTGCCTCTTTTATTTCCAGCATCATTTGTTGTTGAATAACTGTCAACATTTTTACCAAGTCTTCTTTGAACTTCTTTGTTTGTTTCTTGTGCGATGTACTCGGCGGAGTATTTATTCTCTGGTTTGAGGAGCTCTTTAATGTGTTTCATTTTTTCCAATTGTTCGATCTTAAACACAGTGAATTTTATTTCTTCTTTGGTCGAATCGTTGGTATTCTGAGATTCGTTCTCGGTAGCCTGGCTATAATCAACATTAATTGAATTTTCATTTTGAATTGTTCGAGGAGTTGGAATAAAATTTGTAATAGCAGTCGTTTTCGATAAAGTTCCAGAGTCCACAATACCAGTTGAATTTATTGAAACAACATCTTCACAATTAATAATAGGAACATCAAAACTTTTACTGATATTGTCGAGTGCTTCTTGTGTTGACTCGCTGTGTAAAACAGAAATATTCATTTGGAAATTTTGATAATCGATGAGTGGAAGAACACGAACAGTTTCTTCCAATCCTTTCAATAAATATTTCTTGACGTCTTCAAATGTAGTGTAACTTGTTTGTCTCAATTGTGACTCAAGTTCATTCCTCACTTTCAATAAATCGGCACCTCTATAAATATTTGGCGAGAGGTCTATTTCATTATCAGTCAAACCACTTGACTTATTTTTTTCTTCTTCGACAAGCTGACTATTGAGCGCAATCAAATTAAATTTGTCGAAATTGTCATCTAAAAATTTAAAATTGTGAACACTTTTAAATTTGTATGTTTCTTCGGGTTTTGCTTCCAAAGAGTGTTTCATGTATTTACGTCTATTAAACATTTTTCCACAGAAAATACAAAAATGGAAATCACGTAGACGATTTTCAGGAAGTTGCGTTTTCAATCAAAAGTAAA
>NW_004191876.1:146903-153452 GCF_000330505.1 Entamoeba invadens IP1
ATATGTTTGTTATTTTTAAGATAATGAAGACAATAAAAGACAAAAGTTATACTTTTTATATAATTATAGTATTGGTTTTAACAATTGTATTAATTTTTATCATATAATTTGATTATGTTTTCATTAAAAAATTATATATATTATAAATATTTTAATATTTCATAAAATACAAATATTATAATAAATATATGTAATTATATTTTGGACTATATTTACTTGGATATACTTTAAATTATAAAATCACATATTATAAATTATTATATTGAATATAACTTAAAATTAGTAATATTTGTATTTAGGATAAAAAGACAATTGTTAAATTTTGGTAAATATAAGGAATAATCATGTTTTTAAAGTGGTAAATATAATCTGAATTTGCAAATTCACCAAAATGCTCAACTTTAGTTATACACGACTTGAAAACGTGTTGAAAAGAAAAAAATTACGCAAAATGTTATTTAACTACTTTCTGTGTTTTATTGTGGTATGGATGTGATTATAAACATGATACCTCACTTATTTTATTAAAATGTATTCAGACTAATCTATATAAACAGACTCAATTTTATAAAAATAATTTTATTAGTTAATTTTATTAACTATTTTATTTTCTATATTACAAAATATGTTTAGATTATAAAAATTTTAATAAAACAATATATTTGAATTATGTAATATTTTTATTTTTTAAACAATTCTATATTATTTTTTAAAAATACTAAAATAGATTTGAAACTTTTTATATGATAAATATTATACAATAATAATAATTTTTATTGGTATATTTTTTTCTTTAATAAAATTACTATTAATATAATATTATTTTATTAATCTTTTATTATTTTATTATTATAAAACTGTATATTTATAATTTTAATTATTTAAATTAATATTTTATATAATTTAAGTAAATTTATTTTTTTAATTAGTAATAATAGTTAATTAATTATACTATTATATATCATTCTATTTTTATTAATCTAACGAAAACAGACTAATAGCTGTTTGGCGACTTTATAGTCCCTTTGAAAATCGCCGACTTTTCAGTGGTCTTAAAAGTCGCTGATTTAAATACTTAGTTAAATAACTATTCAAAATACCATTTATCATGTAAAAGATATTGAAAAAAATAAACCATATAAATTTAATATAATTATTATTAAAAAATTAAATGAAACAATGCCGTCCCAATTATATCTTCTCAAATCATTTTTTAAATTATATTTATATGATTATAATATAACAAATTATAACAACTATTGTGTTTTTACACATTTTGAGACTATAATTAATATAATATAATTTATTAAAGTTAATAGTTATTTAGTTCTAAAAGAAGTCAACGACTTTTGAAGGGACTCAAAAAGTCGCCGACTTCTCAGTATTATCAAAAGTCGCAGAACAGCCATAATTGTTTTATTAAAAACAGTTTTAAATAAAAAATTAAATTATGAAACATAGTAAAATATATAATAACTTTAATATATAATAATGAAAATTATATTGAAAAAATACTGCAAAAATTCAATCATTGACTAACCAAGGCTTTTATTTGTTATGCGTTATGGATAAATGGACTCGTTACATTTATCAAATTATGCAAGTTACGATTCTGTTTGTCGATTTGTTTTCTTTAAAACAAAAGAATGAATTAAACAACTTTAAATTGTGTTATATATCTTTTGGTTAGCCCATGGAATGTAAAACTCTTTATTATCAACAAAATAATATTTACAACTGTTCGATGTTTGAAAAATTAATCCAAAAAGCAATAATTTTTGAGTAATTTCATTTATCTATAT
Organism: Entamoeba invadens IP1; assembly: GCF_000330505.1. Taxonomy (NCBI): domain Eukaryota; phylum Evosea; order Mastigamoebida; family Endamoebidae; genus Entamoeba; species Entamoeba invadens. Next base: position 148,706 of record NW_004191876.1, read on the forward strand.
TTTAAGAAAAGTATAGTTAATAACAAATTTTATTTTAATAAATTAAATTCTTATTTCATCATTATTAAACAATTTCTAATATTTTATAATATTATCAATTATAATTAATAGTTTTATTTGATATAGTATAAATATTATATTAATAAACTATTTATTTGTATACTATAAATTTTAATATTTTATAGTTTTGTTGTTAACTGTCGTTTTAAGTAGAAAAAACGACCGCGGCAAAAAGTCGCCATCTGTAAAGAAAAACTTTTGAAGATCGTAAAAACAAACAATACTATGAATTTTACTAAAACTACTTTATTTTTGGCATTAAAACAAAGAAAATATACCCCTTTTCATTTTAAAATGCATTTTTGGGACAAGTTCCAAATTTTTCCCTGTTCTGTGATAGACCCTGGCTGAATATACCCATTTGATACTTTTTTGTTCGAAGGGGTAATAAGTATTAAACTTCCTTTGTTTTAATATTAATAACTATTAGAACAGTATAAAGTTGTATTAATACAGAAGTGTTTTTTATCCAACCCGTATCAACAAAAGTTTTAAATTACAATGTTGATATTGGTGTAATTAAACATTTAAATTATGTCCGTTTTGTGATTATTATAATTAAAACAAATTGTTATAAAATTTCACAAATTATATTCAATGATCAAGAATTTGTTTTTAATCAACTTCTTTTATTTAACAGAAAAACAAATAGAGAATTATATTTATTGTAATACATCTGTTTTTAAATTAATACGTTTAAAATTGTGTTTGTATATTGACATCTTTGTTGTTTAAACAGTTTAAAATAATATAATCAAGAGCCAAAAAAATTCAACTGTAAAAATCCAACAATTAAATAAATATAGAATGAACATTTAATTATATACATTTATTTTCAATATATAACAGGTTAAACAAAAATATAATAAGTAATTTAAATATTTATTTTGTTATTTAAATCTAACTCAACACTTTTTAATAAAATATAAATATTTGGAATTTTTTCACAATAAAGTAGAAGATGCATTTTTTTAATTTGAAAAAAAAATTATATATTTTGTACATTTAAAACGAAACAAATATAAAATGATTGTCAATTGATAATTTAAAGTAATATATTTCAACGACTTCACATAGTCAATAATGTTTATAAATAAATACAAATTAATGAATTTTAATTTATAATAGAATTTAAATTACTTCTTATATTCCCAAATAAATATCTTATTTAAATATCATGTTAACTTACACGTAAGTAACTGTTTTGTGTTTACAAACAAAAAAATTATTTCAACTTATTTTAAACAAGTATAAGCTTATTTTTGTCGGATTGTTGATATTAAGCAGTTATCCTCCATTGAATTATTATTACTATGTATTTATTTAAACAGTTGTTGTTTTCACTTTTTTATTTAAAGTGTGAGCTAATTTTTTGGAACATAAGATATCAAATATATTAAAAACAATTTTTTTAAAATCACATGTTGATTAATTTCTTTGTTAAACCCAACATCTGTCGTTTACATGAAATCAAAAACATAATATGTTCACATGATAACTGTTACAGACTGATTCTGTAAATTATATTATAATAATAATACAAATCAAATTAACACGAAGTTATTTAATTGATAATAGTTAAAATTTATCAAATAAAAAATAGTTGTTTATATAATTGTTATGGGTTTAAAGAAAATTAATCAGAATTACTAGCTTAACAAAATAAAAACGTTCACATTTCATTGATATTTACAATCAAATTTAAAACTAAAAAATGAATGTCTATTTAAATTATTTTTAATTTCAGCAATGTAATAATAATGATTTATCTAAATAATTATTAAATTTGATTATGAATTATTTATTATTTGAAATTTTTTTATTATGTTTTATTTAAAATAATACATTTAATATCATTATTGTAACATTTAAAATGCAAACAAACAAACTTCTTTGTTTTTATTGTGTAACCAAGTTGTTTCAACATTTATTGTTTAAAATAACATAGTTTTTGTTAAAATGCTACCATTTAAATATTAAACAATTTTAATTATAATGTTACCTTTTTTACCAAAATAATTAATTAAATATTATTTTTAATACAGTAAAATTTCCCAAGAGCGGTACCTCTGATAAGTGGGTTCTTTCAAGAAAGGGCATTTTAAGATTGAAACCAAAAATATAGTTCTTTATCGAAAGGTTTTTAAAGTTTGATTGGCTAAAAATGCCTGCTCTTGAGAGAACAAGTATACCACACTTTCCCATTCTTGAGAAGTTTTACTTTATATAGATATCAGAATGTTAAAAAATATAATTTATTTGAATGTTTGTTTAAATTAATATAAGATGATATTTTATACAATTCACTATAAACTGTTATGCAAAAAGACGTAATACAAATTTAAGAATGTATCATTAAAGGTGTTTAGACATGCACAACAAACCAATGTTTAAAATTGTCAATTTTTAAATTTTTTTGATTGAATTTTATATAATAATTAATTACTATTTTTGATATTTAAAATAAAATAAATAATTAAAAAGCAAAATACAAACATATACAGTTATAAATTTTATTTTTTGAAATTATAAAAAGAATGATTTGACATCATAATTTATAATACTTAATAATGCTATTAAATGTTTCTTGAATATATTTTTATATTAGCTTTTCCAAAACCAGTTTAATATTTGTGAAAATATAAGTCTTTTATCAAATGATATTATTGTCATTTTATTTTAATAATTTTTTGAATTTTTTAAATTATTCAAAAAATAAAAGTAAAAATTAAACAAAACTTTTACCTATTCATTCATTTTTTGTATATTCAAAAACGATAATGCAACTTTTTATATAAAAATATATATTAACATTAATATGTATTATTTGTTTTTGTACTATTTTTTGTCAACAGAATTATCAATTATGTAACAAACTTTGGATTATTATTTAAACCATATTTTCAAATTATTTAAAATTACAATAATAATATTAAACAATTGTCAAAAACACAACTAATATTCACAATATTTTTACTTTTACTATATTTAAGTATATTTGTTTTTAAAATAAGATTTTATTATAATTATAACACTACAAACAATTTCAAAACATATAAAAAATATAATCTGTTCCATTAATATTAAATATTTTAAATTGCAAATAAAATTATTTATATAATTGTCATTTGTTAATTAATAGTCATTATATTAATAAAACATTTCGTTGTTCAGACAATTAAAGTTTGATTATTTATTATTTAAATGAATATAATTTAAGTCCTTAATTAAAAATGCATGTTCTCTTTAATATAAATGTAAAATATTAATTTATTAAAATTTTAAAAATACAATAACATAACATAAAAGAGTTGAACCAATAATAATAATAAATGGTAAATTCAAAGATAATCAGAATTTTGATTTATTCCATGTTTTGTTCCAAATAAGAATCAAGATTTTCATCTTTTGTAAAAGTGTGAATAAATGCCATGTAACATAGAGTTGTGGGTGATATTTTGTTTCTTCTGTTACGCAGATAATTACCAGCCAATGAAAACAACCTCTCAGAAGGAGTACTTGAACACAAAATAGTAGAGTATTTAATGGCGATACGAGACAAATCACTCCATTCTTTTTTGTGATTAATCCAAAAGCTGGTAAAGGGTTCTTTGTAATCATGAGTCAGAGCAGTTCTTTCGTAAGAAGATAATTGACCTTCAAGTCCAGTCTCATATTCATTAACATAAGTTGAATATTGGCTAAAACGATCGGTTGGATGCGAGGCAATAACAGTTTCAGACGTGTCAGAAATGGTTGGTTGTTGAGTTGTTTCTACTATCATATTTTCTTCGAATTTTTTAATAATGAACTCTTTGGCTATCATTTTATCTTCTGGTTGAAACATTCGGTACTTTATTGCTGGGTTCAAATAGGTTGCAACCATTATATTGGAGTCCTTTCTAATACTTTCCCTTTTCAAAATACCTTGACACTGATTTGATGAGATTTTCTACAAACAGTCTTGACACTTTGTTGACATCTATCATTGGTTTTAACTTTTCCACAATGATGTGTTCACGATCTTGTTCTGTCAGAGTCATTAATTTATCTGACGACAAAATTTCATTATCAAGTTTAAATACTTTAATGGATTCTTGAGATACATCGGGGTCTCTACTAATACTTTGAACAAGACGATTTAACTCTCCTTTTAATGTTACTATTTCTCCAAAAACATATGACAGACTAGGTCCACTTTCAGACGAAAGTTCGTTACTTGAGATTTTCATCGTCTGGATTGCTGTTGCAACATTTTTTAGTATTCTGATGTCAGTATCAGTCAATGTATGCAATTCAATAAATATAGACTTTTCTTTGGAGTCCTTGCAAATTTCTGAATATTTTTTAATGGCCTGATTGATGTTTGATGTTTGATAAATAATACTGTTAATCATATCCAATTTGGAAAACCACCTCACATCAATATCACTTCTTAAACACTTTGCTTCATTCATACCGTTATCATCTTTACGAGGAAGAATTATCTGTGAACAACGTTTCACTTTCTTCACTATTCTCTTGGTCTTTTTGAGAACTTCTGCTACTTCTGGAGTTTCTGAAATACCTTTCTTGAGAGCCAAATCCAGTCTATGACACGAGCACCCAATAGAAACATGCCCCGATAACTTGACACCTCTAACGACATTGGATGCATTGTCTGTTATAATTGGAAAGTCTCCGTATT
>NW_004191876.1:153552-155914 GCF_000330505.1 Entamoeba invadens IP1
CTTTGTGATTCGCCTGTTTCTTGTGACAATTTTGTTTTCAATTTAATATAGGTATCTTTCAACCTCGTTGATAATGTCTGATGAGATGGCGGTTTGTAAGTTTTATCAAAGAGATTTAAAAGTTTGACGAAAGGTTCATATTCAACAATAGATAGTGGTATGCCAGGACATGACACCAGCTGCACCAAAAGTTCATCAATATTTCTGTGGAGAACACTGGGGTCTCTAATACCTTTGTTGTATTCGCCACGTTTCTTTTCAAGTTGTGGGATACCACAACAATCTGGGTGCTTCTTTCTTAAATGCTTGAGCACATTTGTTGTAGTAAAACTGCTGCCACATGCGTATCTCGCTTTACAATGTTGACACTCGAACTTGTATATACCTTGAACCATGTCAATTTTTTTTCTTTTGTGTTGTCTTTTGCCAGTCTTTTGATCATATTCATATACATCCGTTTCAGTGTATGTCTTGATTGTTTCTTCTTTCTCACCATCTTCTCCATTCGTTATTTGAACAACGACAAGTTTACAATTACTCCAAATTACTATGTGTTCAATTGATATTTCTTCAGACATTGTTTGTTATTTTATTTTATTTTTTTATTTAAATATGATTGTATTTAACTGCCACAATTGATTATTTGATTGTTTTTGACTTAAAACATTTTATTTGTAACATTTTGTTGTTTGTTTTTTTTATTTGTTTTAAAAACAAAAAAATAAACTCAAAATATTATTTGAAAACGACTTGATGTTTTGGTGTAAAAATACATTCAAAATAAAGTAAACAATCAACCAATCAACCAATTAACAATTTGAAAATTACTTAATAACTTTCATGCTCGAACAATCATTTTAAATAGAAAGAGTGTTTTTAAAAGTTTGTAAATTACTTCTAAGTTTACTTAAAATTAACAATTACATTTAAATAATATATTAATAATACACAATAATAAACAATTTAATTCACAATATTATGTTAATGTGTTATTAAATTAAACAATAAATGTTTCATTGTAAATATTGTTATTCCAAAAGTAATAAATACTAAAAATGATCATTTTCGAATCATTTAATAATATTATTGTTTTCTTTTGATATAAATTATCGGTGTATTCGTTATAATAATTAATTAATTGAATAAATAAATAAAAATTATTAATTATATTTTAATTATTATTGAAATTATTGCTGAAACATTACCCATAATTAACATCGCATTTATGTACATCAATTTACTAATTAAAGATGTAAATTAATCTATGTATCTACATTATATTTTTTTAATATACTGGAGGCACAAATCATTGTGCATCATGTTAAATATTTAAAATAAGTTGTTTTAAAAATTATTATTTTTAAACAAAATGTAAAATTACAAACAAAAACAAATGCTAAATGTAGATATATTAAACAATGGTTAAAATCAAACATTCATCGACAATAACATCTATTTTATTAATAATATTTTAAAAATCAAGTATCAATACAAATATTTGAGTTGATAAAGTGTTTAATATTACATTCATTTTTGAAATTGTTTTTTAATATACTGTTGATTATTCACACATTAAAATTATTTTGGTTTAATATCGTTCTAAAATTTTGCTATTACATCGGTTATGATTTCATTTTTTGACTATAGTCAGTATAAAACGTTATGTGTTCAGAAAAATTATCTTATTTTAATTAAATAGTCGTATTTATGTTTAAAATAATGAAAATTGGGTAAAAACTCAAAAATGTAAAAAACTAAAAGAATTCAATGGGTTTTTAAAATAATTTGCAGAAATTATCCACTCAGTTTAGTCCAAAAGATACCGGCTAATTTTAAAGCCAATAACTTTGTTAGAGTAACTATAGTATCAAAGTTCATGTTCATATTTATTTGTATTTTGTGTTTTCAAAGTGTTAAATTCAAACAAATTGTTTACTCTTAAACTGACTATTGTTTAGACATATTTGATGTAATTGATTTTTGATACAACAAAAAATATTCTATTGTTTTAAACTGTTTTGGTGTCTGGTGGTGATGATATAACATAAATATAACTTATGTTCTTTATAAAATCGTTGTTGTTGTAAATGAAAAGACAAAATTGATAAACATAATCTCAATGTTTATACACCGTTTTAAATTAAAAACAACTGAAAGCAATAATTAACACCAAATTGATTAACATCATTTAAATGAATATAAAAACAATTAAAATAAAATAACATAAAACAATATATTTTAATTATTGTTAAATGTAATAAGTTAAAATATCATTATTATTTGAGGTTCGATAAATAATCAAATTGGAAAATAAATATTATTTGTAAATGTCACATTTTCATTGTATTATTTAAAAATAATA
>NW_004191876.1:156014-158036 GCF_000330505.1 Entamoeba invadens IP1
ATTAGTACATTAAACATATTAACAAAATGTAAATTATCATGTGCAAATATCTCAAAAAATATTTGTTACACAAATTGTAATTAATTGAGAAAATTTTAATCTATATTCCAAAGACAAAACAAAAAAGTTTCAAACATTTAATAATGACACTTACTATTATAACTCACACCCAATTAATATGATGACAAATATTTGTCTTTACATATCATAAACAAAAATTTGTGATTACTTCGAAGTTAACTTTTAATTTATTTCCTGTTGTTCAGTATGTGATTTCAAACTTTATATGTTGTATACTTATCAATTTATTATATACAAGTTACAAAATCAAAAAACGCACATTTTTTATGTATTTTGATACTGTCTTTTTTGTTCATACATTTTAATTATGTTGTTAATTTATTGAATTTGGGTTTTGTTGTTTTCAAATTTGTTATAAAATTTACAACTTAATCAATATCAAGTTAGTCTTATTTTGTAAAATAAAAAACAATTCCAATGTTATTTAAAATTCTACTTTATAAAATAAAAATATCTAAAACTAACACAATAAATATCATTATTAAACACTATGTCTATTTTAATAATTAAACAATTCGACCCGACAAATTTTGATATCAACGTTTAAAAATGATTTGTGTAACAACCGAAGTATAAACAATTTATTAAAATTTATGTAATTTAAAATGATTATTTTTGAACAATTTATTGATATTAAAAAAATACCAATAAATTATTTCAAAATAAAAAAACGAAAGATTTTTTAAATGAGTTAAAACAAATTATATTACAAATAATATTCATAGTTTTTTGTGTATTTCTAATGAACAATTATCAAAAATCATTTTTATTATATGAAACTTTTAAATCTTTATTTTTATTTTTATTGAATAAATAAATGAAACCGATAATTATCAACATTGGTTTCTTAAATAATTATCGCAGAAATTTGGTATTGTAACGTACGGATTAACAAAAGAAATAAACATTTTGGTTATAAAAAAATGACGTGGGTAATTGGAATTGTAATTTTAAAAAACTATGATAATCAACTTAATGATAAAACGTTTATTGTGTAATATATATAAATATAAAACAAATTCATTTTATTCATCGATTGAAAAAACATAAAGTAAACATACAAAATGTTGTACATATTTAAACCTTTGATTGTTATTTTTAATAAAATTTGAAAATTTATATTTTTTTAAAAAAATATCATTATATTAAAGTTTCATTTATATTTAAAGTTTTTGATTTTTTACATAAATTTTGTTTAAACGTTATAAATGTAATTTGGTCAACCAGACAACGTTTACAACATCATTGAATAGTTTAATTCAATGTCAATAAATTGCATTTTGGATATTATTAATAATTTTAAAAACAAAATGGGTATTATAACAATCCAATTTGGTTTAAAAATCAACAATTTATTCGAAATGATTATTATAATATTATTATATAAAAACAAACAGAGTATTTATTTATATTAACATAATATAATAGCCAAGAAAAAATAGATGCTTGAAAAAGTTGTGTGTAAATTAAAAATTGATTATTTTTATTATTTTGATTTGATTCTTATTGGTGTATAAATATTAAATTTGTTTAACGTTTTAAAATGAACAATAATTAAAAACATTTAAATACCGTTTTGTGACTGTACAAGTTTTTTATGGTTGGACAAATATTATTCTATTGTTTTTTGAATAATTTAATTTTTTTACTATTTTAATATTAAAACAAAGTTGTTATTTTTTTAGTTTGCTTATTAATAAATTTTTAATATAATACTGGTGATTCCGGAATCGGTTCGGGAACCGCCATGTTCCGGAATCAAAAGTTTGGGAATATTTTTTATGAAGTTCGGGAACTTGTGTATTCGGGAACTTATTGGTTCGGGAACACACCAATTTTAAGTTTGGGAATCAGGATGTTCCCGAACCGAGGTTAAAAATATTCCCGAATATTTTTTGATTCCGGAATCGGTTCGGGAATTTGATAAAAAAAATAAAATTC
>NW_004191876.1:158136-174715 GCF_000330505.1 Entamoeba invadens IP1
AAATAGAATAATATTTAAATTATTATTAATTCTATTGTTTTATGTTACACTCTGATCTTGAAAAATAAAACCACGACACCATGTTAAGTATTGTTTTGTATATTTCAATGTGTTTGTCTCGTTGAGTTCAAACGCGCCAAAACATGTGCCGCCTCATTCGGAAACTTTTGTATTACTTTATATTTATTTTAATATGATAAATCAGCAGTATCTCCTATCGCGATGGAAGAATACCACTTTTAACTTAACCAAATAATAATATCCATAAAAACGAATTCAACGAAAGGAAAAACTGCCAAACCTCCCAAGAGTGTGATTTATTAAGAATCTCCGCTTGATTTTGGCCAATAAAAAGTGGACCCACTCTTTAAAGAGCATGTCTACCTTGTTTTTGGTTTGTTCTTAAGAAATGCTCAAATAATAGAGAACACAAAAATAATAATTACACACTCTTGGGAAATTAGACTGTATGAGTAATTGAATTTGAAATGTTATGGTTACTTTATTTGACAAATTTTGATAAAATTTTATTGTTTGTGATCACATTAAAATGTTGGTGATGATCATGATTGTGTGATAGTTTATAATTATCTTTACTTTTTTCATTGCTTTCTTATTTTTTATGTTGTGTGTTTGGGTTTTTGGCTTGCTTTTAATTATTCAATTTTTTATATAAACTTGATAATAAAAAAGCAATTAATTAGTTCGGGTTATAGTTAAAATTTTTATTATAATTAAATTATAATTTTTACCATTTAACCCAAACTTGTCGTTTAAGTCAAACTTGTCATACTGTATATTTTACATATTATGTTTTTATTTTCTATGAAAATTATGAAATTAATCAAAACCAAACCACCTTACAAACATTTTAATTACATGACAATTTATTATTTATATTTTGAATGATTTCATCATAAAAATTTATAATTACGGGTTTTATTAGATTTTATTACAAAATTTATTCAAATTTAACCATAAGTTTATTTATAAAAAAAATAATTAAATAATTTTAATTAATTTGTAATGATTCTCAAATATAACGAATATTATGGCTGTTCTGCGACTTTTGATAATACTGAGAAGTCGGCGACTTTTTGAGTCCCTTCAAAAGTCGTTGACTTCTTTTAGAACTAAATAACTATTAACTTTAATAAATTATATTATATTAATTATAGTCTCAAAATGTGTAAAAACACAATAGTTGTTATAATTTGTTATATTATAATCATATAAATATAATTTAAAAAATGATTTGAGAAGATATAATTGGGACGGCATTGTTTCATTTAATTTTTTAATAATAATTATATTAAATTTATATGGTTTATTTTTTTCAATATCTTTTACATGATAAATGGTATTTTGAATAGTTATTTAACTAAGTATTTAAATCAGCGACTTTTAAGACCACTGAAAATTCGGCGATTTTCAAAGGGACTATAAAGTCGCCGAACAACTATTAGTAAAATTATACATTAATTGGAATAATATCCAAATTCGATTATATTTAATCTGATATTTTTTTGTATTTCTCATTTCTAATCGAAACTTAATAATCAAGAATTTATGTGGTTGTATAAATTTGATGTTTAATGTTGTTGTTTTAAGATATTAAAGATGTTTTTGTTTTTGAAATTTATGTTATTATTGTATAACACTTCTTGCATTAAAATTATTTAATAATTAATATCCATCAAATTGGAATTAAAAACTGTATTGTTAATGATTGTTTTGTGATTAATCGAAAAATAAGCATTTTTGTTGCCATTTAATTGTCAAACTCTTCACCATCAAATTGTAAATCAGCATTTGTAGTGATAATTTGGGTAAAAACAATTTATTGTTTGCAAAATATTGAACTTCGATAATTTTTAAGAAAATGTAAAACAAAATATTTAAATGAAAAACGAAAGCTTAACCAATTTACAAATGTTGTTATATTTTATTTTTAGTGTTTATGTACTCATTTAAACTTACAACGATAGATTTGTTTTTGTTGAATGTTGATTTCATTTTGGAATACACTAAACACGCACAAAAATGTTATTGTTTTTGATGAACAAACATTTATGCTGCATTTTTTTGTCAACCATAAAACCAATCTTTTATTATTTATGAATTTAATGATCCTTTTTACAGTTTAATTCAAATTTAATCTGTGGCTTGTAATTCATCAGTTAAAAATTGCAAATGATTAATGATTTATATCTTTTATCTAAAGTTATTTCGATGAATAATAGTATTAACAGTTGCTATTAATAATAAAGTTCTTCATAAAATAAAAATTTTTGATATATTAACGATCGGTTATTTATTGTTTATAAAAGCAACATGTTATGGAAGTGTTTTGTGTTACAAATCAATGTTTGTATGTTTATCGTAATTTAAATGGATAAACTTTAATTTGAAATTATTTTATTTGTTTATAAAATAATATCCATTTTCCATATTTTCATTTTTTTGTTTCAATAGTTCATATTTAACAAAAAGAACTAAACTAAAATATATAACAGATGTTACAAAAGATCAAAACAAAAAGTGATATGTTTGTTTTTAAATAAATTTTGATAATCTTTATTTAAAAAGTGTATTTATTATTTTTATTAAAGACCACATTATAATTGTTTACAAAACATTCAATTAAATATATAATAAAAGTTAAAATTTTAATTCTTATTAATAAAACAATCATCCGTATATGAACAGACCCATCAACATTTTTATACAAGTTGATTAACAACTTGATTTTTCACTGTTTAAAATTTGTTTTGATATTTACAATAAAGTATATACAACCAATTAATATAAATTGGTACTTTTATGTTGTACAAATATTTGACTTTTTATTGATAGTTGCGCAACTAATAATGAACTTTTCAAAACGTTTGTCATGAATTGAGATAAATATAAAGATCAATTATTACGTTTTTTTTCTAGACCTTTTGCCCAAATCATTAATTTTAATTGTTTTGAAATCTGATCATTTCCATTATATTTACATGGTCCTTGATTACCGTCATTTCAAAAAATCCTTTACACCTTAGATATATACACATCGTGTTTTAATCAATTTATTGTTAATTCTTTATCTATTTTACATTTATATTTTGTTAAAATTAATAATAAATTATATTCATTATTTTAAAACTTAAATTATTGTTTATTGGTAAAATATTAATCGTTAATTAAAAAAAGACGCGCTAATTTTAATGCTGAAAACGCAAATTATGTTTTATACATTAAATAAACATATTTTTTTTCAAAAAGCTTTTTTTGTTCGGCAATTTCGTCCAACTTTTTTGAACAAATATTATGTTATAATTTAAAAAACTATAACAATGAAAAATAAGTCCAATTAACTGAAATAAAAACAAAATTAATTTAAAAAAGATAAAAATATATACACTTTTGGGAATAAGTCTTATTTTTTATATATATTTTTCTAACCATGAGTAAAATAAATATAAATTTAAACATGAAACACAATCAAACTATTAATTTATTAATTACAATTTATTAATTATTAATTAATTTTTGTAAATATTTATATTATATTAATAAATTAACAATAAATTAAAACATATAATATGATAAAGTATAATGATGCTATATTATATGATATCGAATAATAAAAATTAACGTTAATTAAATTCAGTTAGTCAAAATATTAAAATCCGAAGTCAAATCTTCAATTAATTTTCTATTTGATTATTTTAATAGTTTTTTAAATTGTTAATCAGTTATGAAGTATTATTTGTCTGAATTCTATCAATTACATATTATTTTATATTCAAACCATTTATTATGATAAACATTATTTATTTTATTATACAAACGCTTTGAAAATTTTAACCAAACCCGCCTTACAAACATTTCAATTCCGTTTTTGTTTCTCGTTTATTTTTCGACTAACATTACTATCAAAATATAAAATTGTGGGCTTTTTTTGAATAAAAGAGGTATTCACACCACAAAAATTATATATTTATCTAGTTATTTTACCAATAAAACAATATACAATCAATCATTTTGATAGACACCACAAAATGAACAAGATGAAATAATGAATATAGATGCTCCATTTAGAGTAAAACTAATCATATTAATTAAACTGTAATTGTAAATCAAATAAACAATTATTGTTTTTAAATGTTGTCATTGTTCAAAAAAACAAATTCATTTAAATATTTTGTAAAAGTCAATTCATTTTAAAACTTTCATACAATAACTTATGATGGTGTTGCAAACTATATTTTAATTTAAGCGTTAATATGATTTTTTGACAACAATTGTAATTAACACAAAAAATATTTAACTATCATAATTTATATTTTATATATTGTTATATTTTTATGTGCTTGTGTTGTTGTTTACTATTATTTTTATTTTAACGGAATGATAATATTATTATGTTTATTTTTTTGTTTGTAATAATGGATCGTGCATATATATATATATATATATATATATATATATATATATATATATATATATATATATATTGGTTAACAATGAATAATTTGTTAATTATATATTTAATAACTGAATTTGCTTATTTTTTCTTGTTGATGTAACCAAATTTTTTATTGGTGTTAAATTATTATTTTTTTCATCATATTTAATCTTATCATTAGTTTGTCATTATAACTAATTAATTATCAATGTCAATTTAATTTAATTAATTTATTCATTATATAATCACCTAAAAAGAAAATGCATATATCATGTAATGTTATTATTACTTTTTAACCCTTCGAGTACCAGAAATTAACAATAATTAATTTTTATTTTTTTTCAAAAATTTTAAAAAAACAAAACCCAATTCCAAAATTCTGAAAAGGTGACAGGAAAATTACCATTTTATAGTTCATGAAAGCCAGTAAAAATAATGTATAAACAAATAACCGTCATTTTTTTATTAAAACAACAAAAAATGAATAAGTGAGTAGCAATTTTTAATTGAGTGTAACAATTACTTGTTGTTTATAATAAAAAATAATTCAAAAGTATAACAAGTGTTAAAAATGCCAAATGTTTTGAAGATACGAAAAAGGATTTACAAATTGAAGTTTACAGTTCATATTGTATAGTTTTATTATTATAAATTTACTATAATGACAACTAAAACGATTAATTATAATAAATAATTTAAATTTAAAAGTATAGTTTATTCGTTGAACCCTTATGTGGGGTTATGTGTGTTACTTGCTAATTCATTGAACATTTTCACTTTTCTTTTTGTCTCTTTCATGTATCAACATATCACTCTTCTTCATTTCTGTTATATAATTTCGTTTTCGACGCTTTTATCGTTTATTTTGGTTATAGACAAAAGACATTACATCATAACAAGTATATATAAAATGAAAATAAATGAAAATAAATAAACAACAACAAACATCAGCCCAAAGCAAATAAAAGTTGTTCTTTTCACTCATTATCTACTACGTATATTTGTTCAAATATGTTTTTTGCGTGTTCATTTGATAATGTATATTCATTAAACACTGCAGAGTTTTACCCCCTCATAGTTATTGATAATTAAAATTTACTCAAAAACAAACATTTAAGATGAAAGGTTTACATGTACATTTTTGAAAATTACAATCTGTTTGTTAGTATCTAACATAGCACATAGAAATTATAAACAAACTGTAACATTTAAGTACAAAAATTCGTATTTGCGTGCTTGTGTATATATTCACCCATTCTTCGTTAATATGTTTATGTTATGTTATCCTTTTAGTGTTATTTTCATATTATTTTATTATAAAATAATATATTATTTATTATATTATTTTAATATAATAACTATTATTATATTAAATAATAATATTTATTATTTTTTAACTTTCGGGGTTGTTGTTTCTATTTATTTTTATTTTAAAGTGTTTTTATAAAGTATAATGAATGTTATTTTGTTTTAAATGTTATTATTATATATTTTCATTAATTTATTTTGAATTATGTAATATAATAATTAAACTATAATAAAACCATTATACCAACATTCATGTTACAAAAAAAAACATCTAAACTCGTTCTTATCACATGGAAGATTTGATTGTTGGTGACTACAAGTGGAAAGCAATGGGCCCCATCAACAAAGAAAAGAAAAAGTTCAAAGGAAGGTTGCGAAGGTGGGCGCTGACTATAAAGCAGAATTTTGTAATTTGACTGCTTCTGACTTGTTTTTTAAGTTTTTTGACAAAAATTTAGTCGAAAAAATAACAGCATTTACCAACGCCAAATTATCAGGAAAAAGGTAAACTCCAAATAACAAAAACAGACATTATACGATATTTCGGCATTTTACTATATATGGGAGCACACTGTGACATAAAGAATCCAATTTCCGAGCTTTGGAACGAAAAACACGGGAAACCAAATATTTATGGTAAAGCTATGCCAAGAAATGTTTTTCAACTTATCAATGCCAACATAGAGACTTACGATGTCACAACTCTTCCGGATGAAGTTGAGAAAGAGAGTTGTTTTATAGGTGATGAAGAAGAGAGTGAGGACAGTGCATCCGATAAGGAGAAAAATCCAGAGAATAAAGAAGAGACTGAAGAAGAAGACTATTTGAGTTGTGATGAGTGGGTCAAAAAACATCCTGTTGACCCGACCGAAGAGAAGCTAAAAAAGGATGTTGAAGTGAGACAAAAAGTAAATGATGAAGAGACTATAGAAAGGGGGTTAATCAAAGCATCAAACACGCCAAACTCAAATGACAAGTTTGGCAAAATTAGGGAAGTGTTGGAAGCTTTTATTCACAACTTAGTGAACAACAAATACTTTACACCAAGCACCACACTATCGGTTGATGAACACCTTTGCGCATTCAAGGGAAAGATATGGGCAAAGGTATTCATCAAGTCCAAACCTCAGCGTTACGGCATCAAGTTTTGGGTTTGTTTTTTTTGTTGTAAGAATAATCAATGAAGTCGGAGATTCACGGTGTTGAGACATATACATCGGTAATTGACTTGTTGTTAATATTGTGTTTGATAATATGTTCAATGAATAACAAAAAGATGTGCTGTGATTGTGAAAGTGGTATGGTTATAAACCTACAGATGTACTGTGGAAAGTGCGACAAGAAGGAAGAAAATCAAGGATTTCGGGTGACTATAGATATGGTAGCTCCACAATTGTGTATAAGAAAGTTTGTGACAGTTGTATGTGACAACTTTTTCTGCAGCTTAAGATTGGCACATTATTTGGCTCAATGTGGTTCAACATTGCTTGTGATTGTGCGAAAAAATAGAACTGAGTTACCAGAAGAAGCCAAGCAAATCAAACGGTATGACCCCAATGATGATAAAAAGGCTACTACAAGAGAGGCAGATTCAACGGAAGTGTGTACAAAGGGTGTATGCAAATTGCTTTCTTACTATAACGAAAAGAAGAAGTTGGTGCTCATTATGACGACGATGCATAATGCTAAAGAGTTGTACACCGTTCAGGAGCAATTGAGGGGGAAAAATGGCAAACTTGTGAGTGTACACAAACCAAATGTGATAAAACAATACAATGCGACAATGGGAGGCGTTGATAGTGCAGATCAGATGATACATACTTACACTTGTAGAAGGCGCACTTCAAGATGGAATGTGAGAATACTTTATGATTTACTTGACATTGCTGCCCTCAATGTTTACAAGGTATATCATCATCACCACGATAAGGTGGACAGGTTGAATTTCCTCAATGAATTGACAGAGTCATTGATGGAAATGGAGTAAATTACTTCTTTGGTTTTATAGGTTTTATTATAGTTAATAATCTATTTATTTTCTTTGTTATTTTTCTGTTTTTTGTGATCTCTGAAAATCACTTTTGTGTATCGTACAATATTCAAAGCGTTTTTTACATATTTATAAGGGAGGGGCTTTGCTTTTTTATATAAAATTATTATTATTATACTAATTTTTCACTATAATATAATACAAATAAATGATGTGATTACATAATTTCCAAATCTCTGACTCACATCACCCTGATTCTTCGTTTTTGTATGCTTTATCATTGATTTTAAATTTGTAAGGATAGCATCACTCTACTGAGTTAATATATCAATTCAAAATAAAAGAATTGTGAATCTATTTGTTGGTTAGTTTCTATTGTGTATCCCTGTATAAACGCCACAAGCAACAAACAGTATATTCACTTCAAATAGCGATATATTGTGAAAGTGGGTGAGTAGAATACAAAATCTGGTTGATAAGAGTCACTATCTTACAAGTATATACATTCAAAGTCGCTTATTTGTAGGTTTTTGTATTTGTGGGTTTTGCTTATTTGTGGGTTAACTGACCAATCAAAATCAAAACATACAAATAGGTTGTAT
Organism: Entamoeba invadens IP1; assembly: GCF_000330505.1. Lineage (NCBI taxonomy): Eukaryota > Evosea > Mastigamoebida > Endamoebidae > Entamoeba > Entamoeba invadens. Next base: position 166,493 of record NW_004191876.1, read on the forward strand.
CTTCTCGAAACTGAGTAATTAATTGAAATCAATTAAAATAACTTTATTTTTTGAGTGTATCTGAAACAAAATCTAATATGGAATAAGACTTCTTTTGTATTTTTTAACCTATTTAATCTAATTCTTTTAAGTTTTTGTTAAAATGGTTTCAATATTTAATAATTGTTTTTATATTTTATTTTAAAAAATACTATAATTAATAATATTTTTTGATTGATAATACAAATGTGGTACTTAGGTTTCGACTAATAATTAATAATTATTATACCATTGTATAAATTATTTATAATAATTGTATTTGAACGTTTTTTTGAAAATAATTAAAAACCTTGTTCATTATTATTCAAATAGTATTCAAATAATAAAACGAAACCTTATTATTCGTCGAAACTTCAGTCTCATATTTGTAATTATATTATCAGTTTTTAAACAATAATAATAAAAATTTGAACCATTACAATTAGAATATTAAGGGAAACTGTTGAAAAATCTCCAAAAACACTATTTTTGTTTATATTTGGTTTCCCAACTTTTTTTTAATTCCTATTTTTTAAGGCTTATTTTGTGTATTTATTTTGTCAAGCAAACAACAATTTACAATAGACTTTAGTAAAAGACTAAAAATAAAGAATATGGTTATTTTTATTATTTTTTGATGATAAAAATAAATCATTCAAAAATAATGTTTAAAATTAAAGTTATTTATTATCATAATTTTTAATATTTTATTTTTATAAAAAAACATAAACTTTGTAAAAAAACTAAACAACAATGCGATAAAATTTCATCGCAAAATAAAAAAACAAATCCATCGAAGCAAAATAATCAAAATAACACCAAAATTATTTAGACAATCACATAATAATTAATAAAATCAATTTAATTGTTAAAAACAACAATCAATAATTAACACAACTATTTTTGTTGAAATATATTCTAAAGTTTCAAATAAAATCAAAAATACACGTTTAATAATTGAGTGTTTATAACAATCTTTATTTTTCATCAATGTCTCATAGCCCAATGATATCAAAACCTCCGAAAGTTAAACATGTGTATAAAACACAAGATGAAAAATTGCAAAGTTTAGTGAACACAATGAAAAATCCTTTAATACCACAGTATATTAATGTGATTGATTATTTAAAAGAAATCCCAGATATGATTATTTTTTTAAAGATCTTGAGATCAAAGTTAAATCCATGGCATTTGATTCTTTCCGTCAACAAGTACGTCATTGTTTAAAGGAATTGCCAGAAAATGTTTCAAAAATATTAAAAGAAAAAAAATTGTCTTTTCCCATTGCACTTGACTATTTTTTCGGGACTTTCGAAAGAAAAAGTGTTCGTTGTCAAATCGACAAAATAAACAACGAAAATAAAACTGGTAAAAAACCCGAAAAAGGACGAAAAAGACTACTAAATGATGAAGAAATTATTGCGATACAAAACGCAATAAAAGATAGTAAGACTAAAAAAGCAACACGTGAAGAAGCAAGTTTTTTTATTTACGAAAATTTCGACAAAAATATTGGGTCCAAGCAATTGCACAAAATTATGACCCCATATTCCAGATGTTGCACCAGTTATGGCACCAGTTACGGAAGCAAAACGGGCAGAAGTTACACCTGAGTCAATTTTGCAATATTACACTGAATTGAAAAAGAAAATTGATGGGTGTCGTTTTGAGCTTATTTTTAACCTCGATGAAGTTGGATTCGACCAATGGGTCGATTCTCATTCAAAAATTGTCTATGAAGAAGTTTCTAGAGGACAAGATGTGTTTAATGAAGTTGAAAGAGAAAGTTCCAGAACAAGTCTTTTGTGTTGTGGATGCCTAGATGGAACCAAAATGATTCCACTTGTTGTAACTAAAAAACTTTCTCTGGAAGATGTTGCTATTATATCCCTTAAAAGTCGGGCTTTATTATGGACACAAAAATCAGGTGTTTTGAATACTGAATTATACACCCTCTGGTTAAAAAAGTGTTCTTCCCGACAATTAAGGCAAAAAGAGAACAAATGGGTGTGCGTGCCGATATGAAAGCCTTCCTAATTCTTGATGGTTTTTCAGGCCATTTTTCTGAAGAAATTCAAAATTTATTTTTGGAAAATCATGTAGAAATGATTAAGGAGGTCCCTCACAGTTCCCATTTATGTCAACCAATGGACTTGGGAATATTCGGGAACCAAAAGAAATTTTTGGCGGACAAAAACAACTATCTTTGCCACAAATTCACTTTATTAAAAAAAGAAGGAAAAAATGTTGAAAAAAGTGGGAAATTGCTTCAAATAGATTCCCCAGAGTTCAAACAAGCAATGAAAAAAATATTAACATGTCTGAAGAGGAAAAATTAGAGAGCTAATCTATTCCTGGGAGTGTGTGGCAAATGGAGACAATGTCACGAGCTCTTTTAAACAAGCAGGAATATCATTTGTGCCACACACTCCCAGTGAAAGCGAGCTTCAGGAGATACAAAAGAAGTCGCCAAATTACAATATTTCAGATTACATAACGGGGGTGGTAAAAGTGGACATGAATGGGGCAAGAGAAGTCTGCAAATTCTTGGGTATGGCTGCAGAACCTAAAGTTGTTGGAGCGACCAGAGTTGCTCTCGAAAATTATGAAGACAGGAAAAAACGTCTTCAACGTGAGAAACTCACCAACACCAGGAAGCAAAGTCAAGCCAAAAAACCCAGAAAACCCGAAAAATAACTGCGGTTTTAAGTTTTATTTTTTGTCACAAACCTTTTTCTATAATTAAATAAAGTATTTGTTATATGTTAATTATATTAATATAATTTAAAATAGTAATATTTTAATCTGAGTATTATATATTAAAACACTCAACAATAACGACAATTCAAAAATATATTTGATACATTACAAAAAATAGTATAAAAAACAATATTTTAATTATCAAGGTTTGATTTACAACAAAAATGGGTATAAAAAAGTTTCAAAAATCTGAAATCAAACAATCATTAAAACTCAGAAGAAAACGCGTTTGTTTATCATGATTATGAACACTGTCAAATAATGAACTTGGGAAATTAAGAACGAAAAAAATAATGAGAAGGTCATATATGCATACAAATAATTATTATTCAACGACAACATATATTTATTACTGTCCCGAACCACCAGAAGAGACGTTTGTTTTATTTAATAATGTTTATAAGCATAGATTTTAAAATTATAATTTAGGTTATTACAGCTGATTAGTTTATGAATGGGAAAAGTTCCAAAAAGAAAAAACACAGAAAACAAAGTGATCAACAAATTACATCGTGATTAATCGTAACTAACGAAAATATAAACCATCTCGTTAACTGTGTTAAAAGAACTGTTTATTATACTTTGTTTAATTTGTACGGGTTTTGTCTCTATAAATCCAACTATTAATATCATTTTATAAATAGTTCAATGGGTTTCCCGATTATATTAAACAAATACATGTATTATATTATGTATTCTCCCTAATATAAATATATTATTAACAACATATTCGAAACACTTCTAAATAATACTCAGGCAAAGCAAAAATGTTGGTTTTATTTTTTTGAAAAAGGATAAAAAAAATAACAAAATAATAATTAAAAACCATTTAACCTATTGTTACCAACTTTATACAACATCGCTTTTTTCAGCCCCTTTAATTTTGTATCATATATAATAAATTTGTTTCAATATAAAATGAGTTTGTCTCAAAAAATATTTGTGCCATAATTATTAATTATTGTTTCAAAAAAATATAGAATGTTTGCATAAATGGTTTTTATTGTTTCTAAACAAATAATTACAAATCAAAATAAATGTGGGTAAATTAAAACATAAAAATGATTGTATTGTATTACGGTATGGCGGTCAACTCTTTTGTATTTATACATAGAGATGACATTGACCATTTTTTGAACGTATGGTCAACTGTCTGACAATATGCAAATTCCCCGACCTAAACAATTCAACTTGCAGATAAAAAAAGCGCTGCAGATATTTATTTATCATTCATACCACCAACTCCTCTTGAAATACAACCAACTTCTAATTCTACAGACAGGATATATAAAAGAATATATATAAGTCACAGAATCGCAAAGAAAAAAAATCGACCGAAGAATATGCCGATTATGGAAAAACATGAGATTGGAAACTTATTTGTTTTATTTTTTTATGATTTTTAGTTTAAATATTATTTTTTTAATTCTGGTTATTATTTAATTTTTAATACACTTTTGGTCTTATTATTTGAAAAAGTAAATAAAGTGCAGTTTTGAGCATATTATTCAAAAACATTCCCAAAACAGCATATTTTTTATTTTTATAATTATTTTCTTTAAAATAAGCAAAAAAATTCTTTTGTGAACAGGATTTTTTATTTTATCCAAAAAGATAAAATGCCATTTTTTCTTTTTCAAAAAAACGATTATTTAATTGAGGTTTGCAGCCCTGTGTATAATAAATAATAATCATAAATTATAATATATAAATACTATAATATTAAACTAATTTTCATAACATCAAAACTACTTGTTTTTACTATTGTTTGTATGATATAACAATTTAATAAATAAAATGTTATATAAAAACAATTTCCAATATCATTTTTTTAAAAAATGTGTAAAAAATTTGCCACAAAAAAAACGGAATTGTGCCGACCCATGCCATTTTAGATAAGTAAATAAAATTAAATAAATAATATACTGGCCAACCACACTAAAATTAACCACAAAATTTAATTTTTAACCCATTTGAGCATATTTTGACTTGTTACTTTTCTTTCTACTTAAACTAGTAAACAATAATAAATTTAGTTATATAGATTATACGTGCAAACGAAATAAAAAAAATGCTTTAATTTATATATTTCAGCTCAAAAGTTCGTTATTTTAATAAATAATAAAACAAATAAATAGAATGAAGTATTAAAATTATATGAGCAAAATATAACAAATATTCATTTTGGTAATAAAATAATAAATTTTATTGTAAAATCTGTACAACTTGTTGTTTTTGGCATTTTTTCATTATGTGTATAATTGACAATCAAGTTTTTTTTCTCAAAAGCAAATTACCAATATCATGAAATTCAATAACTACAACAGGAAATAAACAATAAATGGGATAATATATTTAAACAAACTTGTTAATTGGTTTAAAGACTGTTAAACATTGTTTCATATACCATACAAAAAATAAAATACATATAATTTCATAGAATGAAGTTCTTAACATAATAAACAATTGTAATATTAGATAAATTGTAAATCATGATTAAAACAATTTGTGTGAATTTTAAATCATGATAATTTAACCCAAATTATAAAAAGTATACAATTTGCAAGTTATTATTCATTAGTTATAATCACATTGCATATGTTTTAATTGAAACGTTATTTTGAGAATGAACAACGATTTAAACATATAAGTGGTTAACATTAACGAAAAATAAACATAATGTTATATTATAAATTGATAAGCCTTTAATTTATATTTTTTGCAATAAAAGTTACAAATCATAGTCATTATACATTTTTACTGTTATAACATTGTAATTAATTGACTGCACAATGATTATGTATTTAATAATGTTGTAAAACCAATTGTTATATTCAATTTAGATAATATTAATAAAAATGATTATTGAAAATAATTTATAAATCACATCATTTATCAAAAAGACGATTACTTTTAAAGAATACATTCTTGGTATATTTATATTGTTTTTGGTTCATACAGATTTATATTTTTTGAATATCAAAAATAAAAATTAAAAAAATAATATTTAATAATCATGTGTTCCCAAAAACGTTTATTTTTTAAAATTTGAAATAAATAAAATGTTATTTAACTTTTGTTTATCGCTTCCAAATAATAATTAGTTTTATATAATTTATTTGTAAAAGCAAAAGTCGGTTATATGTGTGGTCAACTTTGGTTTCGGCAAAAAGGAACGTTGCTTTAAAAATTCAGCATAATTGAAAATAAGAGTCATCGGTTGGCCAGTCTAGTGCCGACCCATGGTTTAATGGCCCAACTGTACGAAAAAATAGTATATTTTAAAAAAATTTATAAAAATAAAATTTTTTCAATTTTTTTCGTTTTAAAAATTACACGTTTTTCTCGATTTATAACTTTTTCAGGGTATTCTTTTCCCACCCTCACCGCGTCTAAATATAGAATTTAGTTACTATTTTTAATAACATTTTAATTATAATTATAGTAAATGGGCGTTTTGGATGATATTTGGTCTGGTTCCCGAAATCAAGAAATGCCGAAAATTCACCTCGAGTTAGTGGAAACCAAGTGAGACGGAGCATTGAAAAGAAGGCTCTGAAGACACACTCAAACAGTCTGTTTGTGCACCGTTTCACCCACTTTTCAAGTCTTCCCTTGGCGCAGTCCCCCCTGACCCCCCCGCAAACGGGGGGGAACCACATCCGCGTCCACACAGTACGGACAAGGAAAGTGGGTGACATGGGGACGCACAAACAGTGGCTGAAAAGTGGACTCCCTTTAAAAAACACTCGCGGCAAATATTTTATTTTGGTTAAGGTGGTGGTGGGAAAGGACAGTCCCTTTAATTTAAGTTAAATAATTTTTTATATTATTTACACTACAAAGTTTCAACACCTTAAAACGTTTAAATAAATTTGTTACAAACACACATAATTGTTAATATATATAATAGGTAAATATAGTTTTAAGTTGAATGATGACTGTTAATAACATTGTTATTTTCAAATATTGATTGTAACGAATGTGTTATTAATGTGACATTTTGTTAAAACAAAAAAAGTATAATATTATTAATTGTTACTTATTTCATTGTCTAACTACGTTAATGTTCATAATAATTTTGAAACTTATTGTTGATAATTACATGTTAATGAGATCTTATAGACAATTAATATATTGTTTTATTTTTTTTATTAATAATACAACATACAACAGTAAACACATGTATTTTGACAACATCACAACATTTGTGATTAATTGAAATAAAAAGGTGTAATTATTATTTTTTTAAAATAATTTATAAATAATTGTTTTTTTGCTAATCTTTTGTTTTAAAAAACAGCCTAAAAACTTAATAACTATCAACTGAGTAAACATGTGAATTCAAATTCAATCTTTAAATAATAACACTAAAATTAAAAAATATCACATTTACAGCATTTTTATCTTTTGACTTGGAGCTCACAAAGACATGCACATGAGATATTAAAATCTTTTGTTTTGTAGTCTAAGTTTTAATAGTAATGAATTTTTAACTGAATCAAAAAAACAAAAATTGTTAATTCTTTCATTGAGTTATGAAACCTGAGTATGTAAATCCATATGATATAGCTTGTCACTTCAACTTTTTGTGATGAACCAATAATATTTTGTGGGTACGTGATAAATTTGAATGATCATAAAAATAACGAGAATCATATAATTTTAAACAAATTTTATTCAATATAATGTTGATATTATATATTCAAATTGAAAACAACAACTCAAATATAAACGAATAATTTTTATTAATGGTTAATTAGTCTTTACTCCTTAAGTCCAGATCATAAAAATAAAATATTTTGCCAAATTCATAAAGAAAAATAGGTTATTACAAATGTATTGAACTTAATGAACATTTTTGTTCTGTTATAAACAAAGAGCATTAAAAATAATATTCAAAAAAATGATGAATGAATGTCGACATATATAAAAAGTTATATTGAATAAAGAATCATAAGTTTTCCTATTATTTGTTTTTGTATCATGTGATGTTTAACTTTTGGTTTAAAGTTTTAAATATAATATGCAATAAATTGTATAAATTATAATGTGATGGTGATTGTATATATTGATTTTGAATTGTTTGCCTGAACAACTTTTTTATGTTTCAATATTTTTTTACAAATTAATTAAATTTGAAGTTATGATGTCAAATATTCAAGTTGTAAATAAATCTACAGTCGATATTTAAAGTTTATCTAATACCTTTTTAGAAATAAAAAAATATTTCGAGTAGTTGTACAAAAAAATATTTCCCAATTATTTTTTTTAGCTTTTTACTTAATGTGATGTTTAAATAAAATTATTGCTATTTATTTGTCCACCAGATAACATTAAAAGACTGCCTTTATATTCAAACTTTGGATGATTTGTTAAATCATAAAAATTACCAATTATTTGTTTTGGATAATACAAACATTTTTGTTTTTTAATTTAATATTT
>NW_004191876.1:174815-179778 GCF_000330505.1 Entamoeba invadens IP1
TAATATTGTTGTATACACGTTTTCAGTTAATCATATTATAGACAATGTTGATGTAATTTGTTTCTAAAGTGCGATTTCGGTAAATCTATCTTATACGGCTCCCATTTATTTTTTCCTAATTGTTGTCTTATATAAAAAGAAAAAAAGCAATTTGATAAAACCCTTTTCACGTTATTTTCAATAATAATTGAGTTAATTTTCAGGAAAAATAATCAGTAAAAATTTGGTTAAATAACTGCGAAGCACTAGTTGCGTCTATTAGTTGTGTTGATTATGTTGTTGTTCTAAATAAAATAAAAAATACAACAATTTTCAATACCAAACAGTGTTAACGTGACCACTTTTATGAAGATGGCTTTGAAAATCTTACACATTTTTGTTGTAATTGATATAAAATTTGCCTAATAGTTCACAAAAAATACCTTTTTAAAATTCATAAAAAAACTGTTTTTTGAAAATTAAAACAAAAAAAACAAATTTTATTTTTAGTAATAGTCATCTTTTACTTTTACCATTTAAATGAATTTGCCGCAAAAACAACATATTTTGTTAAATAATTTAAGACTAAAGTTTTTAATTAATTAACTTTAGTTTATTTAACTAATTGTATAAACTATATTCAATCAATAAAATTATTGAAATTGAATAATTTATAAAATAACATATAATTTGTCATAAAATACAATGGCATAGTTTACTGTGGATAGGTTGAAAAGGTGTGGATAGTGAATATAGACAGACAATCTTCATTATTACATGTTAAATGTAATGAGTAACATGACTTGTATTTTTTGATGGTTCTTGTTGGTATTTGCCGTATGTTTCTATTTTAATTAACTAGTATTGTTATGATTTTTTAATAACATAAATAATAACTTGTGGTAACAATGTGGTAATTTCTATTTAACTTTTTAACGTTTTTATAGTAAAAATTACATTTTATTTAACTATGCCAATAAAATTTGTTATTGTGATTATTCTGTCATTTTTATGTTCATAAATAATGTACTATTGTCTAATAATTTATTGTTATTAATTAATAGTTTAGTTTAGACATAAAACCTTTGTCTTTAACATTTTCAACAAAACCTAAATAATATTTGGGATGTTAAACCCGTCTTTATGCGTATAATTTGCGCCAACTAAAAGGGCTTATTTAACAAATTTCAATTCCCAAATATTATTATTAAAATAATAAACTAATGGAGTGTTTATATAAATTATAATACTATTAGTAAAATGTGATAATAAATGCATTTTTGAGCCACGATTAACTAACAATAATAATATAATTGTTAATTGATATTAAAAATAAACATTTTTTAATTCAAAAAACGGGAAATTTCCAAACTATAATCCCATAAATCACTTTTGAAATGGGTTTTCAATTAAAAAACGAAAAAAATAGCGTTACATATATTAAATAAATGGGATAATACGAATGACTTTTGTTAATAATTTTATTTGTTCATTTTGATCTATTCTTATTTTACCACTCCAAAAAAGGCTGAAAATAGCGTTTTTTACTATGAAATTATTGCGAAATTTGGAAATACTCTTTATGGGGGTATTCATGTTTGTGTATCATTTTTGTCCCATAAATGATTATAAATAACAATTATTAATTATAAAAATCATAACATATGGTTTAAAACGGATACTTGTTTTTTTTGACAAAAAAATAAGAGGCTATCCACACAAATTAATCCAATCCACAGGGATTCGCCATTTCTGTGTGGATACGCCCTATCACGTTAACACTCTTAAGTAATAAAACGAAATTTTCAAAAACTTTTAAATACCAATTCAAAATGTGATATTTCAACGTATACGTATAATAACTCAAAAATATATAATCTTAAAAATACAAAGATCTAAAAATAATCAAACATAATTATTTTTTGCAGTCTTAAAAAAAACTAAACATTGAGAATCAAAAATGCAATTATTAAAAAAACAGTCCTAATATTCCAAATTTAGTTCAATGTTTAAGCTGTTGTAAGTTTGATATTATTTTTTATGACCCCCTACTCATATAATTTGAAATTTTTTGAATTTTTTTTTGGTAATGTTAATTAAAGAAAAAAATATCAATAACATTTATTATTTATTAAATAATATTAAATTATTTTTAATTTGCATAATTTAATACCAAAATTAGTTAAATTATATTATATTATAATAATACTTACATTTCCAGTTTTTAATAATTATAACATGTTAAATTCATTTCATGTTGATTTGTTTTTATAAAATAACAAGTTAAAGTTATTAATAATTTATTTATCAATAACGCTTAATAAAATTTATGAAATAAACCTTGTAATCTTAGTATTGTTTTTATTGTTTATTTTTTGCTATATTTTATATTAGTTGAGAAGAATATTTATTATCAAAAGAACAAGCAGTTCAGAAAGTGAATTCAATTAAAACTCTTCCAATATGTAAACTTCATTTTTACGTCAATTTGTATGGTGTTGTAGCATAAATTAATTTGTTATTAATTTTTACGATTTATTATTCATTTCAATAATAATATAATTAAATAATTAAAATAGTACTTTAGTGTTTTTGATTATTCCTTGAGTTTTGTCAGTTTGTGTGTATTCTCAAACACGATACCTTTTAATTTTTGGATTTTTAATTTCAGTTATTAGTTTTTCAAACATGAAAAGTTTAATTTCTTTCGGTTTCGCTTTTTGGTTTTATTCATTTCTTCTGCTATTTTTAAAACTTCTTCGTTTGAAAGAAGTTGTTTTCTTCCCCTTTCCAAAATTTTCATATTTTTGTCTTTAGTAATTATAGTAGGTCACCTCTCTCGAACTCGCAAAAATCACACACTATAGGGGTGTGATAAAGTGGTTGTAAATGATTAATCCCTTGTCGATTTTGGTAGAATTTTCATTCGAATTAAATGTAAAACATAATTCAATTATTTTTTGTTATTTTGTTTGTTCTAAAACCCTGGTTCACTTTCTTTTTTTGCACACTTTTTGGAACAGCCTAGGTATACTTAAGACTTGAATTATTTTTATTTTCATTTTTTACTTAATCAGACTAAAGACATTTTTGAATGGATTTTTCTTGTTTTTTGTTTTCAAAAATACAAAATGTGAATTTTTTTCTTTTTTCTTGTCTCGGAGAGGTGTGACAGGTAAAAAATACAGAATTTTTAATAAAAATTAATTTGGAGAGGAGAAAAACGACTCAAGTTTTTTTAGTAAAATAAAAAATAGAAACCGTTTCTTCGATATTCAAACGTGTTTTATAAAATCATATTCATGACTTGATATACACTTTATGTTTTTAATGTTTTTGTAATATAATTTTGTGAAATAAACGTTATAAAAACAAAATGATTATAGTAGAGAGGAGAAAAATGACTCGGTGTTAAATTAACTTTTGTTCATATAAAATTAATTATGTAATATAGAGATAAACATTTTACCATGCCTGTCATGTTCCTGTTATTGAAATTGATTTTAAACATCATGTTATGTTGATAGACTATGTTTGAAAAAGCTGATGCAAATTATTACAAAATTGAATCTATATGTTTAAAAATAAAATTATAACAATAGTTAAATTATAATATAAACATTGTTTAATAATTATAATAAAATTCAACATTTGAAGCACAAAAAGATGCCAAAAACACTTTTATACATGAATCAAGCTCTTGTATTCTTGAATGTTTCGATTAAGAGTATATTCAATGTTACGTTCTAAAGCGTTATTTAACACAGCAAGTATTCAAAAACGTTTTTTACAATAATCAAACAAAAAATACAATTAATAAAAAATTACTATTTATTTAAAAATTGGTTTAGTTTTAAATTAAAATAATTATTTAATAAAAATTATTTATAAAATCAAATAATATAATAAAGTAATTAATTTTTGTAAATATATTTGTGCCATAAAGAGTGTTGATATCAACAAAATAAATATCTATAAAATTAACAACAATTCAGGTGAGTAAAAAGCCCAATTTTCAACAATATGTAACAAAGAAAAAAAGACAATTGATAACATTCCTTCCATCCCCTGCAACCACTCCTTTTGTGTGAAAGGTTGAAACTATTTCCCCGAGTATCTAGAACACTTCAAAAGTTGTGAAAAAGAAGTTAACGAGTGTAAAACTCACTTTGAGCAAATAAAGCTCGTTATGAAACAAATAGGAGATGTTAGGTGGCGTCGTGGATGGAAAACGAATATTAAAGTGTTCTTTGGATGAGCCAGAAGTGTAGAAGAACAAATAAGAAAGGTTGAAAAAAACAAAGTTGGTCGACCACAAGTTTTAAACAACGAAAAAATTGAAGAAATAAAAAAATTCGTTGAAACTTTTCAAATTGCAAAAAAGCCAGTGGAAACTCGTGAAGTGAAAGATTTTGTAAACTTGACGCTTTTGAAAGAGGGAGAAAAAGGTGGTGACAACGAAGCAAATTTACGATTCGATTAGAAAAATGGACAAACTCGGTGTCAAGAAAGGTGAATTAATGGAGGAGTCGAGAGCAGTTGTGACCAAAGAAATAATTATGGGGTACTTGGTTGAATTGAAAAGGGCCGTTGAAGACAAACCAGCTGCGCTAGTCTATAACTTGGACGAAGTTGGTTTTGACTTGTTTGTTGATGCGGTGTCGAAGTCGGTGGTTTTCTCACATGTTATCGGTGAAGCTGTATACACTCCAATTCCTGGGCGTGGTGACAGAATCACCCTTCTTGGGTGTATCCGGGCAGATGGTCATCAACTTGATCCGTTGATTATCACAAGTCGAGTGACACTCAACCAGGACGTCCTTGCCTCCCTCCACTCACATGCCCATATTCGTACCCAAGACAAAGGCCTCATGAATTCTCAATTGTTTTGTTTTTGGGTGGAGAGGGTCCTTGTCCCTGACGTCAAGGCGTCCCAGAAAGCACTTGGAACCAAAGCCAAAGCGGTGCTTATTATGGACGGATC
>NW_004191876.1:179878-192474 GCF_000330505.1 Entamoeba invadens IP1
ACATGCCTGTGCTTGCTGCTCAAAAGGGAGTTAAGCGCTTGATGCTGGAGACACAAAAAGAAAAGGAGGACAGACTTGCTAAAAAGAAAAAATAAATGATTTTTTGGTGTTGTTTGTTGGTTATTATACTTTTATAATATTTATATTATTAAAAAATTGAAAATATAAAAATAAAAAGTGCGACAATAATGTTATGCGTTTTATTTTTTTTCGCCTTTTGGTTGTTGTTGATAAGTTGTTTGAGATATTTAGTGTTTTGAATTATTAAGTTTTGTATTAAATAAAAAATAAAAAGTATTAATATAATAAGGTTATTTATTTATTGTTTTGTTTTGTAATTTTTATTTTTCACTTAAATTTAGTAAATTAATAGTTACATTTATTATATTAATAAATTTTATTTTTTATAAATAGTTTTTATAGTTACGACAAAGTTAAATCATCAATTTATTTTCAGCATAACATACCAAATTAAAAATATGAATTAAAAACTATTTAAATAATATTATTTATTTATTATTCGCTCTAAATTATTAATCAATAATTGTTCTTTTCACAAAAAACTCGTTTGTTATCAACTATCAGCTATTTTTATATCAAATAGTTAATATTTATTAAATTATAATAACGAATAATATAAAGTACGAAAACAGTTTCATTTTTAGATATATGAAATGACTTAAAAGACTTTTAAAAAATAAAATGTATAAAATATAATTTGATGGAAAAATAAAAAAAAATAAAATCATAATATTTATATTTCTTATTAATATTTTAAAATGAAACTATTAATATTTTGAAAGGGTTTAAACAACCGAAAAAAATAACAAATAAAAAACTGATAATAACGACGATGATGAGAAGCAAATTTAAACCCATTTCAGAACATAATTCTGGATCTAATATTTTAAACGAATGTCAGTTCAATTTTCGTTGTTTTCTATTTTTATTAATTTAAAAAAACTTAATAATAATTCATTTTGAATAGAATTTCTAAAAAATATATGTCAAAAACTTTCATTTTTTTCTAATTCCCAAAAGTGCATAATAGGGTTTTCATTTTACTTCATACAAAATGAAAAGATGGTAAATAGATTAATTGACTTATTTTTGTATTTCTCAGAACTTGGTTAGTTATTAGATTATTATGTAATTTAATAATATAGTTTGTTTTACTATATTTAAAATATTAAAAAAAATGGTCAATTCCCGAAAAATAAAATGAATATTCAAATACACTTTTAATAGGAAGTGTTTTTTTATGTCAAAAACCATGTGTTTTTTGATTTATTTTTTAAAATATATATTATTACCTCAAAATGAATACGACTAATGTCATTAAAGCTGACTCTAAAATTATTATGACTCATATAATTAATAATAATACAGTATGGTCATTTTACTTTATGTAAAACTTTACTTTATGCAAGAAACCTGTAATAATATATAGTTATTTTATAATTTAAAAAAATATGGATTCTTCGGAAATTGGTTAAAATTACACAAAATAAATTTTAAAAAACTAATGATTTCAATTTTGTTGTTGTTAGTCAAATAAACTGTATTTCAAAACTCTGTACCATTTTTAAAATTTATATAAACCCTTTGTCCTAATTTCCCATTATTTACTGTTTTTCTTTGGTTTATTTTCTGTTTTCCTGTTTGTTGAACCAACAAATACATAGTTTAAAACCCTTAAAAATCAATACAGTTTCAATTATTGAACAAAAAATCAGGAAATCACCCAAATATTGGGTAAATCTTCCCCGATTTTCCAGGTTCGTTTTTTGGTTCATGATTTATGTTGTAACTAAACATGAGTAAACCCACATGTTTCCAAAAAACACAAGATAAACGATAATATAACAATAAACAAACGATATGATGAAGGACATGATTGCATCGAATAATGCAACACTTTTATTAATAATAAATTATTGTTTATTTCAACAATTAAAAAGTAATCGATAACATAAACAAACATTTAAACAATCAAGGTTATTAATCAAAAGAGTCTTAAATAAAATAAACAGTTAAAAATAAAAATTAAAAAATTTCAATTGTAAAGTCTTAAACTATTTTTGATGCTGGTTTTACTCGTTTATACTTTTCATTTTTATCTGAAACACAACTTGGTGATTCTATACACACGAACATTGAATTAAAAAGTTATATTTATGTTTTTGGCAAAATTTGTGTTATGGTAACCAAAAATTTTATCCGAAGTTTGTTTTTTATATTTTTCAAGTAAATTTTTGGTGCAAGATTTATTTGTCAAGTAAAATTTAAAAAAGTCGGGTTTGTTATTTTGTTTTTTTGAGTAAATGTTTATTACAAAAAATGAGGGTTAAGAAAAGAAAAAATAATTTAGGAATAATAAGTCCAATAAATTGGGACGTCCCAGTACAGAGTTTTGAAAAACAGTTTATAACCACAATAATTTACAATAAATTATTATTTTTAATAAAGAATATTATTTGTGTTTATTATATTTTATATATTGTGATAACTTTTGTGTTTAATGCGATTTAAACACAATAGACAATAAAAACATTTGCTATTTTAAATATAATTTAATAATTAAATTGATATAAAAATTGTTTTAATTATTCGATGAACAATTGTGAAGAACAATGAGCATCGTGAAATTGTGACCGTTTAAAAACAATTTTCAATGACAGCTTTTTTGTTATTTTGGACACCTGCTACATTGAAAAACTCACGACTGAGTAAACACCGTCCAACGCGTGTTCGTTGACATTGTTTGTTTTTTAACAAAATTTTTGCGCCATTGTATTTCCTTTGGTTACAAAGCAAGCTGATAGTAAGTATCATACCATTTTACAAAAAAGAAAATACAAACTGGTATCAAGAATTTCACTTTATGTTGGTTAAAGTCGTGGTGTAGAGACTGTTTATATTGATATTAAATTTATTAAAGTTCTGGTTTTCTTGTTCAAAATTATCCAAAAACAACCTCAAAATAGCTTTTTGCATAAAGCAGAGTGTCTGGTATTTTTAGAATTGAATTGTTTTAACTATTAAAATGGTTTTGTCATATTTTAAATTAAATAATAAATCCTTGCATAAGGTAAAGTTTTGCAAAAGGCAGAGTGTCAAAACTGTTGATTTACTGAACAAGACTGTTTTGATGTTAGTTAATTAAAAACATTTAATTTTAATAATAATCTTTATGATATATATGAAGCATAGTTAAATTTTTACAACATAATCCTTATATATCCATTAAAATTATTCTTAATTAATATTATTATGACATCTATTTCTATCAAATATTTATCGAACACCAATATCAAGAATATTTAGATCTTTGTTTTGCAGAACTAGATAACGACAAAGAATATTATGATTATGATTAATATTTAGTATATTAAAATAATTTTAATTATTATTATGATTAAAATAAATAAAATAAATGATTAAAAAAAATTGAACCGATTAAATAAATTTAAAATTATTCAATAAATAAACTCGGTCAATAGGGAGCTTGAACTACTATATGCGAACTACTTCTTTGCCACTTTTTTATTCTTAGGATCCTTTTAGGATCTATATTTTTAGTTAAATTTATTTTTGTATTTTAAATTAAATAGATTATATATTCTTAAGGTAGCAGAGCGGTAGCAATTTAGTAGTATGAATTTTAATTTTTTTCTATCATATAAATGCAGTCTGTTACAACACAAGATCCAAAACAAGAAGAATTGTTGAAGGTTCTAATTAAAGAATCAAATTTTAATAAGACAAGAGAGGATGTTACTTTTAATCTTAAAACTATTGGAAACAACAAGGTTAAAACAGAAACTATTCTATATAATTTAAATAAAATTGTTAACGATTCTAACATTAGTAATGTGGATTATACAGAAGAAGGAATAAGTACAGATTAAAAAATAGAACAATTAAATACATTATTTTTGGATAATATAGTTGTATATTCTCCAATTCCAGACAAATTAATTAAAGATATCAAGAAACTAAAAGAATCCAAGTTGGAAACACTAGAGGATAACGAAATAGAAGAAGACGATAATAAATCTATTTTAAAACAATTAAAAGATATATCTAAAAATATTTTAGCTTTTATTACAGCAAACATTAAAATGGTGTTTATTAATGTTGGTTTAAATATAAATAATACAGAAATTAAACCTTTATGTATAAAGATATCCGAAGAAATGTTACATCGACCATCTACATTTATATAAACACTTAAGATTAATTCAAGTTGTTTTAGTGTGGAAGATATGTTTGATATGTTATTAGATACAGACTAACTTAAATTCTTATTCGATAATAATGTATTTATACACCATAAAGATTTTACAAAAATATTAAAGTAGTATTTAATAAAGACGATGTTATAGAATATTTGTTAAGTGTTGGATTAAGAGAACAAGGAGACGACACATCTCCGGATAATTACACAGCAATAATTCTTAATAATAGTAATACTGTTTTTAAGAACTGTTTAACATTTATATAAACAACAGAAAATGTAACTATTAGATATAAGTTTTATAATAAGTTTGTACAATCTATGGAATCTCCAAATGTTAGAAATAAAATTGAATCCCATTTTAACGATTGGATTAATAATCCAGAACCAATTTTTTTAAAAAAGCTATTAATTCTTCTTTAGATACAGGATTATTATAATTGGAGATGACATTCTAAAGATACAATCCAGATAAGGTGTTAAATAAAAAATTTGTAGAAGAACAGATGGAATTCTTAAGAAAACAAATAGATCCTTTTTTATTTTATTATAATTCTATAGAATTGCAATTTAACTTATTATGTAAGCATATTCTTTATAATATTTGTATATTAGATGTAGAAACCAAGTTAGCATTCGTTTCTCTTTACCAAAATAGTTACCGGAAAAGTTAATGGATTCAATATTAAAGATTGAAATAATGTTAAATTATCTAATGCTATTAGATATTATTTTAGTAATAAACCAATAATTGTAATATTAGTTAATATAAATAAATATAATAAAGAAGTTAGTATACAACAAGATAGTTATATTAGAGTAACAACAAATAATAAAGATTTAGAAACATATGTTACATCTGATTCCGATAAATTACATACGGCTACTTATAAAAACGATAGTTTTAGTAAACAACCAGAAGAAGTTGGATAATTACCAAATAAGACATTTAATTTTAAAATATCCAAGAAAACCATATCTCTTATTAAAACAACAAAATATACTAAGGTGTTTAAATAATTTAATATAGAATTATTAAATTATCCAGATAATAACTTAACTGTAAGAACAATTAAAAGAAATTAAAGAACAAGAATTAATTAAAGCTTTTAATATTGTTAATAAAGATAAAATAGAAGAATTACAAGCTAAAAATAAAGAAATAGAAGAAGAGATAGAATAAAGTAAATCTATGGAAATGTGTAGAACAAAATTATATGGTATTCTTAAGAACTGTAAAGCATTTTCTAAAAAGTTTATAGATTTAGAAGATAACGCAACATATATTGTTTATGGATTTTTTTTAAAAAAACTAAATCTAGATTTGGAGATACTATTTAAATAGCTTGTTCTTAAGATCCTATTATAACAGAAAAAACAGAAGTGGTTTTATTTTGCGACCTTGTGCTACAATTTTATTTTTCCCAATGATGAAACATTAATCATCCAAGATTTTTCAATTATTGATTATTCAAAGAATAAAACATTAACCCTTTAAAATTTTTCGATTTCTATATTGTCCAATAATTAAACATTAATCATTTACAATTTTTAAATAACCGTTTTTAATTTTCGAATAGTTTTTTTAAAAAAAGTAAAGTCGAAAACCATGTATTAAATGTGTTTATTGGTGTGTTTGTGTAAAAAAATGTTATCATCCATTTGGAATCGGGGGAATAACAATAATTTTTATTTTTGTTTACATAATAATGAAAAATAAACAGACATTATTTATGTCTGTTTATTTTTTTCATAAAGAGGATGAATAAACTGACATTGGAGAGGAGAACCGAAACTAAGTGAGGTTCCACGACATTACGTTACAATAAAAATTAAATTAATTTTATTTTAATAATTGAATTAATTATAAGTGAGAAATGAGTTTTAGAGAAGATATATATATATAAATATATATAAATATATTAAACAAAAACAAATTCAAGAACAAGAAACAAGTAGATTGCGACATCGAGAACAAATACTAAATGAATATAGAAATAATATATATTAAAAACATACTTTTTAATAAGTTGACAATTGATTATCCATTTAAGAGTTTAAATAAATATGTATTTATTTTGAACAAATATATCAATAAGAAACAAACTATTAGTCGCTACTTTAATCCAAAAACTATGAAAAAAAACTTTATTCGAGACTTTATTACTCGCCATATTTTAATAGTTATGAAGTCGATTTAGCTTTCTTTGATTCTGGAAATAGCACCAAACAAAATATATACATGTTCATTATTAATATTAACACCAATTATTTGTATGTATTTTTACTTTACAATAAAAACAATGACATTTTAATAATGCTTTTTAATACTTTACTTAATGTTGGAGTTGTTTTTGATAACATACGTTTTGATGGTGAATCTGCATTGAACAGCACTTATATGTCAAATATTTTAATTAATTAAATATAAGTACATATTCTATTCCATCTAAAATATTAATAAAAACAGAGTTGTAGATCGAGTTATCAGAACAATTAGAACTGCTTATGATAATACAATGTCGAGATATGTAAACAAACATCAAAACATACTTATGCAAGAAATTGTAACAAACAATAATTTTTTTTTCAAAACATAACAAAACTGGTTATGACTTGTTGATATGCAATACATACCAAATTACAACAATATGTATAAATGCTATCAACTTGAATATGATTATTTCAAAGGTATGGTTAAGAAGAATGACGAAATATTATATAAACAATTTGAAAATGGATTTTTATATTATAAATATGGAGACAAGTTAATAATATATTTGGATAATAGCAAAGATAATACTTTCAGAAAGACAAGAAATAATTTTAGTACTAAAACAACAATGATAATATATGATCATAGTAACATAGTATGTAAACTTGATGATAATGATAAAATTGTAACAATTCCGTGTTTTTTGTACTTCATGATTAAGCAAACTGTGTTGGCATTCGCAATTCCATATTCATTATAGAGTCGAAGCGAATACAATCTACCACAGAAATTTAATATAAATATGTTTATTTTTGTTCCATAAAATGAGACAATTATATATGAATTTACATAATAATAATTGCAAAGTAATAAATACATATCAATTTGAAGTTGAATTACCAATTGAATTTGTTTCTTCTACTAATAATAAATATATTAATACTATTGCTACCAGATTCTATTATTCATCTGGTCAGATTGATTGTGGAAATATTTTAAGAAGTGATTTGAATTCTAGTAATGATTATCCTTCACAAGATGGATTTATTATTTTTGCTAACAGTGATAATCAAAAATCATTTGAAATCAAAGACAATAAACAAAAAATGAAAATATGGTTTACTGATTACAAAAAAATAATTCAATCAATATTGATTCTGGTTATTATTTCATTGTTCAGTTAGAATTAGTGTTTTAACTTGAGAACAGTTTTATTTTTAAACACTATGTATTCTTGGTGTTATATCTGTTGTTAATATTTTTGTTCTTTTAGTTTGAATGATCTCTTTTTAAACAAATATGTAAATGTTTTTAATACTGTAATAAATATTAACAGAAATATAAATGATAATAATGATGCTAATTCTACTATTTTTTCTAATTCAACCATTTAGTGATTTGAAAAAACACATTATGGAATCTTCGATTCTGTTAGTGATTTAAAAATTACCATAAATCGTTTCTAGAATTATAAACAGTACTTGATTCAAAACTATCATAAATTGTAGTTGTAGTAGTTCTTTCTAATGAATTAATAATATATGGTTTATAATCAGTAAAATTAGATACAGCTTTAGATGACATATATATTTTAGTGAAGAACCTTGACATATTTATGTAATAGACGATGTATTTGTTATTTGTAAATTTGGTTCTATTAGATATATCTAATTACTATCTATAGTTATATTATTCCACATTAAATTTGGATTACTTCCTGAATAATTAATACCAGGATAAAATTAATTATTAAGATTACAATATAAATAAACACATATTGGTTTAGTTATTAGTGATGTTAAATTACTATTTGATGTAAAATTCTTTGGTAAATATAAACTGAAATAATTAAAACAATAAAATCCATCACCCCATAAATAACTACTGTATTTGGTATTATTATTGGATGTTGATTTATATTAAATAGATTTTGTACTGTTGTATATATTTTTCCATTCAACATACTTCCACCACTAATTTGTTCAATAACTTTATAAATTTCATTATTAATAATTACATATGGAACTACTTTTACTATTCTATTTGTTGTTAAGAATTCTGTAACATTATCAATTTTTATTCTAAAATATGCAGTTTTATCAGTTTCTGATTTGATAGAATAAGTAACATTTTTATATGTTGTCACATCTTGTGAAAATATATTTGGATATGGATATATTATTTTTAGAGTTGGTATTGAAGCTATTTTTGTATCTATGTATGCATTACATGTTGATCCAACATTGTCGCTGTAAGAGTTACACTTAGAACCAACATTGTCGCTGTAAGAGTTACATGCTGATGCAATCATATCAGAATAAGAATTACATGATGAACCAATATTGTCACTGTAACTTTTAAATTTATTATAATATGTAAATATTTCAGAATTTACATAATCAGTAGAAGAAATATCTTTTGTATTTATACTTACTGTTCCATCCATGCTTGTAATTTTATCAGTTTTAATTTCATTAGATGTTATTGTAGAAGGATTAAAATATGATGTGCAAAAAACACTATTTTTATTTTTATCTTGATAAGATGTTGAAAATACTTCCATTTATTCTAAAAATAAAGATTAAATATATTATTATTATTTTATTTGAACATAGTATCTAAATCAACATTAGTAAGTAGTTCAACTTTATTTGGTGATAATGACCACATAGCATCATTTAATAAAATAATATTAATAGCATTAGTAATAACTGAACCAGTTGATCCACTTGGTTTAATATATGGATTATAATCTCCAAACATAGGTGTTGTTTGAAGTGTTAATTGAATATTTGATATAAAATATAAACCATCAAATAAGCATCCAGAACCATATCTTTCTAAAGGAATTGACATCATAAAATCAGTAGCATCACTTGTTTATTTAACATGTTTAGATGAATCATTAGTATTTTCAGAATACTCATTAAATGTTAAACTATTAATTATAGATTGAGGAGCTGCAAATAATGTATCAAAATTGGTATTTGCTAATTGGAATTCACTAAATTCAATTGATAATGTATCCATCTGTTGATCTGGTATAGTTCTGTTTGCTGTTATAACTTTAATATCACTAATATGTGGATTTTTAGATACAGTACATTGATTATTAGTTCTTGGAAATAAGAAGAATAACATACTAGTATTTAAATATGACATCATATTTGAACAATTAATTTTAGATGGTGTTTGATTTGGTGGAAAATCATATTCAGTTGTTATTTGAGCTGGAACATATAATGGTTGTTCACTATATCTATCATATAATTCTCTTAATACTGAATCCTTAACATTAAATCCATTAATAACAGATTGAAATAGTGTGCAAGTACTTTCTTGAATTTGAACTGTTCCAGTAAACTGAGAATAACTATTTCCACTTGAGAAATAACAATAACCAAGCATAAGTGATTTATCACCAATTTGTGTAAATTCTTTAGACACACCTTTCATATAAGTAGAAGTTGAACATGTAATTTTATCAAATGCTAAATGATTTTCATTAAATTCAACACATAATATTGCTGGATTAACCTGACAATAAACAAAAATTTGAGTAATTCTTTTTTAGTATCCAATTCAAATTCATTAAATATAGCATTTGGATATGAAGTAAATGATTGTAAAGGCAAGAAATTATCTAAAGAAATTATCAATTTCATTTCATCATCAAATGTTGAATTTATAAGCAAATCATCAACTTTAACATACATACCACATACATTATTTTTATGTTCAAAAGCATTTTTCCAAGCTGTATAAACACCAGCTCTAGAATCCTTTTTCTTGTTGAGTTCTACACATTCCAGAAATAGTTTTTTTGTATATCATCTTAGTGTTTTCATAATATGTAGTTCCATTTTTCCAATTAGTTTTCATACTGTCTAGCCATTGAGTAGAGTCTTTTAAACAAATAAATAACATACAAGCATCAGATTCTTTTTCTACAGATGTAGTTGCAGTTCTTGCTTCATCTAGAACTAATTTAAGTCTTAATTTAATTGTTGCACTCAAATAACTCTTATCAATATTAGTAATATGAAAAGATGGATCTGTTATCGCTATTTTAGAATGAGCATTACTATTAAATGGAACTTGTTGTTGATAAGCATTTACAGTAATCATTCTTGCATCATAAACACCATCATTAGATGTGATTATTTTCTGTTGTTCATCGAAATATTTTAGGATATCTCCTCTATTAGCATCTTCTAAAACTGAAGGAATTCTTATGTTAGACATTTATTAAGTGAAAAAATTGAATTTTAAATATTTTAAATGCGACAACCAGGATATTATAAACGTCTTAAAAACTTTGCAAATACAATTCTCGAAGGAGGCCGAAAAGTATCAAAAACATATGGAAACATAATGAATAAAGTTACCAATATAGCTAAACCAATAATAAACTCCGTTCCTTTAGTTGGACCATTTATCAGTAATATCGCTGATAAAAAGTTTCAAACATATAGTAATTTTGGAGATAAAATGGTTGATGTAATTAAAGAATCAGATCCTCTTAATTCATTAATAGAATTTGGTAATAATAATCTTAAGAATATATGGATTAGGTAAATATCAATTATTATTTTTAATAAATGGTAAAATCTCCTCTGTTTTGGCAGAAATTGAATATAATTAAGGATTTCATTCCTAAAGCGATTAAATGGACTAATGATAATATTATTAAACCTGCAAAACCAATATTGAAACCTATAATTGAAAACATCTCACCTGAATATGGTAAATATATTAACAAAGCATTTGATTATGGTTCAGAAATAGTTGATAAAACTGTTACTTACTATAATAAAATTATGAAAAAAAAATGATTATAGAAAACATTAAATATAGTATTCAAGACTATATGATAATAATTCAAAATATATTTGGTCAACCTGTTAATTACAACATTGAAGATGTCTAGGTTCGAAGAATTGTACGTCACTCAGTGACTCAGACACCTAATGTTATATAAAATACGTATTTTTTCATATTTATGTTATTGTTATATTTTTACCAAAAATAAAATATTAAAAAGAATATATTATTTTTTGTACAAATTTTTTTGATACTTAGGTTCAAAGAACTGTATTTATTCTGGATAAGACATTTGTAATTTAGTTAAATCTGGTGGGAACATTTTAGTTTTAATTTGATGGAGCTTGTAGATAAGATATAACAAAATCCCTTATTTCAGTTAATTTATTTACAAATTGACTGACCAATTGTTGTAAATTGTTTAATGCAGTTATGAATCCATTTTTAGCATTAATATTATCAGGATCTTCAACATCTGGTACAAATAATTTTTATAAAACATTTGTTGGTATTCGTTTCATAATTTCAATTATATTATTATTTATATCAACCATATTACTTTCAAATTTGGCATATTTATCAACACCTTTTCTGTATAATGTGTTATTTATAAATTCATTTACGTTTACACTCAATAATGAAGCCATTAATGTAGAATACATAAATAATATACTTTGTTTAGTGTTAATCATATTTTTAGCTGCAATTTTTGCAACATTTGGATTTTTACTTAACGCATCTTTAATTGCGTTTTCGAACCATTTATAAACACTTGGTTTAGTTTGTGGTATTTTATCTTCACCACCATAAAATTGAAATTTTGCTTGTTTAACAACGTTAGATTTGTATTTATTAAATGATGTACCATTTTTTCCAATACGTTAGTCTTTTGAAATAGTAGTATAGTACACATAATAACTATTTCGTTTATTTGGAATAAGTGAATAACCATTCAAATATCTAAGACGACCTTCTTCATCATATACACCAACATCTGGTATTTCATCATTATTTATATCACTATTAAAAGCATGCATTCTATTCTGCTTAGCAAATACTTCTGCTTGTTTTGGATCTAACATTTTAGGATAAAATCTGATATCATATATATGATTAGCTTGATTTGCTGGTAAATTTAAAATATATTTATTGTCGGGATTATTCATCATTGCTGATGAATCTGTTAGTACACCTGGTTCATCGCCATAAACTGGTTTATGTGTTCCTTTATTATAAGGAGTTCGTTTATATCGAATTGCACCTCGTGGTTTTTCAATTGTAAATCTCTTTAATGGTCTACCTACCATATATTTTTTT
>NW_004191876.1:192574-198603 GCF_000330505.1 Entamoeba invadens IP1
GAATAACTTGTTGAGCTTGTTCTTCTTCCATTCCATTACTCATTTATTAAGTCTAAAAATTACAATTTCATAATATAGAAATGAATAAATTTATTTACAGATCTGAAAAATCATCAGACGCTAAAGCGTTGTACACATCAGAACAATCAAAAGAAAACGAAGATAATATTGATTCTAATATTGATACTTATGTAGACAATATAGTAAACACTAATTTAAATAATGGCAAGAAAAAATTTATATCTAAGAATAAATAATGATATTAATTTCATATATAACAGTTTTAATTTATGTATAGGACCACAAGGTAGTTCTAAATCAACATCTGTTATGAAAGAATTAATGAAATTGAGTTTAATACCAAATGATTATCATCTCATCATATATGTTAATAATAATAGTTCAGATGATACTTTCACATCATTGGTAAATTATACTAATATTCCTGTTGTCAAAACTGATTACGAACATGTGAAACAACAATGTTAACAACAATTTAAATTGAAAGATGAATACAATAAAATGGTAGATGGAGAAATTGATAAAGACTTATCTATACTACAAATTTATATGTCGACAATTATGATAAAGAACTATTACACACATTTATTTTAGTTGATAATGCATCTTTCATATTTGAAAAGACAACTAAATCTAAATTCAAGAATTGGTTTTGTCAATGTCTACATTTAAATATTGCTGTATTTGTTTGTTTACAATTTTTTAATAGTATAAATCCAAAATTGAAATCATAATTATATACAGTATTCTCGTTAAAAGGATTTAGTAAAGAACGTTTACAACTCATTTATAGACACTGTTGAATATATATGTCTTTTCGTGTCTTCTTTGATTATTACATGAAATTAGATAAATATCAAAAATAATAATCGACAATATCGATTGTTCATTGGTTATTAAATTTATTAAACTATTTAATCATAACATTTATTAATAATTTTATATGTTTTTTTTCATATCTTTTATTGTGAAAATTAAATGTATAATGTTTTAGAATATCTTCATCATATTGTGCATTTTCTTTCAAAAATTGTTTAATAATCATAAATGCTGGAACTGTATACATTTCTATATATTCTTTTATTTTTCAAGTACTATTAGTAAATAAACAATAAACAGATTCATTAATTTTTAAATTGTACATTTTTATGTTCTGTTTCAAAAGAGACAGTTGTAAGTTTAATATAATTTTTCATATTTTTATTGGTTTCAATTCATTGTTTATTATCTAATTATAATTTGGTATTTACTTCATTTTATGTAAAATCAATTTTTATATTTGTATTAATTAACTTGTATGTAATATTAAATTTATTTCTATTTTTGATAATTTTATTTACTTTTAAAGCACAATCTTTATCAGCCAATATAAATATCTAATTTACTAACAAAGGATGCGCATAAGTTCTTTTTGATTCATTAAAATATTTTGCTTATATAACATAAGTTTGGATACTCTCAGATTTGCGACTACCGTTTTTTAATAGATTCTAATAATTCATTATTATCTTGTATATATAAATGATTTCTTATTTTTTTATTTTTACCTGTAAATTTATTGATTGCATTAACCATTTGAGTAATATTAATATAATTATCAGAATTTTTTATTTTAATAGAAATATTTGTATAAGTCGATCTTGTCATTTTTTTTCGTTACATTCAATTATAGAATTGTAGATGTTGATAATATTCGTGTTCTTTTATAGTATAAAAAATCAATTATTGGTTATTAAATAATTTCAATATACAATTCAACTTGTTATCTAAACTTTTAATATTACTCAATATTAAATCCAATTTATCTTCAATATTGAAATCGTTATCAGAATTGTTTTTATCATTGTTTTCACTAGTAATTTTGAATAATATTATTACACCTTTTACTCTGTTAATATGATAACAAGGTATCTTGAATTTAATCGTTAATCCTCTTGTTGGAATTTTTTTATATCTTCTTTATATTTGTTATAATACTTTTCAAATTATAATATATTATCTAAGTTTATAAGAGTTTCATATCAGTTCTTAAATACTCTTATAGCTTCTTGTTTAGACATTTGGTTAAAAAAGAAAACCAAAATGTATACATATAATATGTTTATTTATAAATTTAAATTCTTCTTTAACATGATATTTGGATCAATATTTTTATTTAATTTATAATTTACAAGATTCCTGTGTTGACTCAAATCCAATTATTGTTTTATTAGTCAGATACATGTGATCATAACAATATTTATAACAATACTCTCTATCTTATTTGTTAAATCTATTAGAGACTGTAAATAATTTGAACAATGTCAATAATTTATTAGTATGAGCATGAATTTCTGATTTTTGCAAAGATAATATATTCTTATCTACAAGTTTATAATTTCCATTAATTATTTCATCACGACAATCTATTACCGTTATTTATTGAATTTGGATAATAGAGATTCTCACTTAACTTTATTATATTATAGACATCATATACGGAATCTATATTTGTAAATCGTTTTCATCAAATTCTTCAATTGATAATTTACAATGTCTATTTGTTATTAGTTGATATATTCCAATCGAATTTTGATGATTATATGCTTTACTTCCATATTTCATTACATGTACATCATTTTCAACAACAAGGTTATGAATGAATATACATTTACTTCATAACATGGCATAGAGATCTTTTTTACAAGTTTAAATTTTAAGTTTATTTGGTATCATGTCTGCTTTACAATAATAATGTATACCACCAGATGTAGTCATAACTAAACCCTAATTAAGATGATATTTGTTGATAATATATTCTCTTACATTCTCCATATGATTTGGAAATGGACCTTGTTTAATGTCAAAATCAATAATAGCAACATCTCCATTATTAATATTTATAATTTGTCCAGTTGGTGTTTTTTGTATTTTTTATTATTGCAGAATTTAAGATAGTTGTATGTATAATCTGTTTTTTTCTTACTATTTTATTATTATTATTATTAAATATTTTATTATATCCATCTTCATACTCTTCTTTAGACAATTTTTTATACAAACCCTATTAGAAATAACATCTTAATTTCTGATAACCGCTATCATCAATTTTTGTCATTCGGTGAATATAAATAATTTGATTTTTTTTCTAATTACGACTATTTATATTTATTTGTTTTGTCAAACAAGAAATAGCAATTGTCATGTTAATTAAACGAGACTTTTTATCATTGTCTTAAGATTTTATTAATATTTTTCTCGGAGTTTGCAGAAAATAGTCTATCTTGATAAGATTAATTATATTTTTTTTATAAACAACTATTTTATTGGTTAATATTTGTATATTTTTTTATTATTAAAAAATATAAAACTTTCGAGCGGGACAAATTCAATAAATTATCGATGCCTTTGTGAAATTAAATACAGAAATCGTACATGTTAAAACTGTAATTTACGACCATAATCGATCCTAGTTTATTTTACATATTGACACTTTCACATTCAGATTAATTCAATTCATGGGTGGATTGAATGAGTAGCATTTTTTAAACATTCGCTACGTTTTGTGGGTTTCTTTAATATATTTAAATCTAAACTTGTTGTTATAAGTTAATTATTTTAAATGTCGTATTTAAGTTTTATATTGTTGAATTGTGTTAAATTTATTAAATAATTAATCAAATGATTAGTTTAATAATTTTCAATTTTGCTTTTTTATATTTACTAAATCATCATTTTCAATTACAAAAACAAACATCAAGTGGTCGCAATTGACTGTTTGTGGGGTTACACAACCACAACAACAAAACTCCGGAATGTATACTAAAAGTCAATTTTATAAACGTGAATATAAAAATTTCAACCATTGTTTAGTTTTAATTGATATTTATATATAATTTTTTGTTTTTAATTTATGTTTTAGAAATGATACAAAATGTTTTTTCAACTTATGACAATAATTATTAAATTTAACAATAATTGGCCAAAGCTGACTATTTTCCACTAACTCTTTATTATTTTGGTTGTATTTATGTTTTGCTTTGTTTATAAGTTTTTATTCAAAAATAAATGCACAAAACTTTTTTTGTATAAAAAATAATTAAAATAATTCCATTGTGATAATTGTATATTATTTGTTTTTATCTATTTTTTGGGAAAATCACCTAATAATAATTATGCTATTATAACAGAAAGTTTTAGGACAAAATTTTAAAAAACTGCTAAAAAGAGCAGTATTGGGTTGTTGGCGAGTTAACGATGTAAAAATAGCTATAAACTGTTAACAAAAAGTTGGTACTACCAATAAATTGCTTAAACCCAATTTCCTCATTTTTTGTTTTTGTTTAACTTCCAAAAAATGTTGAATTAGTGTCCACAGTACCACATTATTTTCTAATATTTTTTATACTTATTAAAGAAAATTTTGTGTAAAACAGAAGAAAAAATCGCAAATTCGTCCTAAGATTTTTTAAATCAAACCGCGGCTTTTTGTTCGAACTTTTTGTAAATTAACAAATATTTCAAAATAAAAGCTGTGTGGATTTTAGACCAACACGGACTTAAATGAAATAATAGATTAACTAATAATAAGGCAAAATAATAGAAAATACAAAATATAAACTAAAACACAATATTTAATGCCAAAACGAATAAACTTAATTGATAATAACAAATGACCAATAAACTGACCTTTTTAATACTTAAAATGTTGTTGACTTTTCTTAATATTTGAGATATCCCGCTTGGATACTCCAAAAAGTTTCATTAAATAATCATAAGTCCCCCTTTCAGCTTAAGCTCTGGCTGCACCCCCGAATTTTTGTTCTCTCAAACATATAAACAATTTTATTTTGATTTTTTGGTCATCCTGTTTGATTATTATTATTATTATAAAAAACATTGAAATTACACAAATTATTAGTTTTTCTTCAAAAACGCGGCTTTAGAAGTAAAATTTAGATTTTAAAAAAATTTACTCGAAAAAAACTGCGGCTTTTTTCCTTGTTTTTTTAACAAAAAAGATTTAAACTATATTTAAAACTATATTTTATAGTAAAAATGTCCAGTACCACATTTTTGTTATCAGTTTACATACAGTTTTTTAATTATAATCAACAGCTTTTTTCTTATTTTAAAATAATTATTTTTTTGTTTTATTTTTTAATTTTTTTATTTTTAACCATCCTAAAAAGAATGCTAAAATAAAAGGTTTATTTTTTTCAATCTTCGAGTAATATTAACGAAGCTGGCAAACCATTTACAATAGTTAATCACAGAAGTGTCGTTGTTGTGGTTTGGTTAATGGGTGAAACCGATCAATTTGAAAAGCAAAGTAAAATATTGACAACCAGCGTTTCTATGAGAATGTCAAATGGTAAAAATTAATAAAAAAATACTAAGTAATTATGGTTTTTAATTAGCGATAGTCGTATATATTATAATATAAAAACAGATACAGTGCTTATTGGTTTCAAAGTGAAAATATTTCTTAATAAATAGATAATGTTTTATATATATCAATAGTATTTTTAATGTATTCTATTGTATTTTATAAAATATATTTTTTTAATGAAACAAACTGTATTTGTGATAAATTATATGGATTTTTTTATTTTATACAATATTTTTATTAAAATCGATAGCTTTTTTTTCTAAATAATTCAGGCTTTTTTATAACTAATTTAACTCTTGTTTTAAAATATTTTGCATTTTTTATAAAATATTTTTTTTAAAAAAAATACTAATATTACAAATAAAAATGCGCATTATAAGAACTTCATTATTTGTTTAATTACTTAATATGTAATTATTTTTTTATATAACTACATTTTAATTTATTATTATTGTTTAATTTAATACAAATTTTCTCAATTTAAACACATAATAAAAACAATAAATTTATAATATAAAGTTATAAATAATTATAACTAATATATATCATATATCATATACTACTTCACTTTTATTATTTTTTCGGTAAATTTATTAATAATTATAATAAATAAACAATGATATTTTATTTGTTTTTT
>NW_004191876.1:198703-201873 GCF_000330505.1 Entamoeba invadens IP1
GTTTGATGTTTGTTATTTCTTAAATTTTCCCTAATAGATTTATGAAAAAAAAAATCTAAAAGATGGTTCTACAAGTTAATAATGTGTTTTATTGGTCAAAACAAAGATTCAATATTTAAAGTAATTTAATTTAAAAATAATGAGTTTTTTCTCTTTTTCTTATAACAAATTTTATGTTTTTTGTTTTTATTGTTATATGGGCAAGTGCACGTATGTCACAGGTCTTTAGTTAAAATGAGTTACTTTATGACCAGGTGAATTAATAATATAATAAATAGTTTAATAATTATAAATAGTTTATAAAAATACCTATTTATAATTGGAAAAAATCTTAAAATATTTGTTTTAATAAACAGTAAAATACACCAAATAACAAATTCTAACTTATTATTCAAAAAACTAAAAACAACAATAAAATATAAACATAAACAACAAACCTTTTAAAAAAATAAACTAAATTTTATTTGAGTTTGTTCTTATATTATTTTGATTATTACACGTCATAATCCGTTGTTTATTACCGAGTTAATTAAAGACACCGAATATAAAAAAGTATAAACAATTATATTAATGTTTGAAGCTGTAAAAGACAATTCAAAAAATCTCGACACACATTTGCATAAAAGATAAAACAACACTTATGGGAAAACAAATCAAAGCACTCAACCACAAGTCTTAACACTTGAAACCAATGCACCAGTTTACATTCTTGAGCAAATGTTTGTTGCTTTGCTCAAAAAGAATATTGCTGAAATCATAATATGAGCAGAAACTGTTAAAAAAATATTTAGATAATCTCAACAATAGAAGGTCGAGATTATATGACACAAAAAGGTCACATTAAAAGATTTGAAAAAAGACTATAAATAAAAGGGTATGAATGTGATTAATTTGAAAACGATATTTCTGGCTAGAGACCAAATTAACAACTCTTGAAAAAGTTGCCAAGATTATAAACAATCAAAAAACGCGTACGTAATGAAGTTGACTGTTTCATTTTCTTCCATCTGTGGAACACCAGTCATTTAACACTTGTAAGTGCGCCTTTGCAGTTTCATCAAACAGAGCAATGCTGTATGGTCTTTTTCTGACTGCTCTGCAAGTGCCTTTGCAAGCTCCGTCTTGCCAACACCACTTGGTCCAAGGAACATAAATGACTTAGTTGATTTTTTTTCCGAGCATGGACAACTTCTGCTTCTCAAAATATTCCCAACAACTCTCTTGTGTCTTGTCATCGAGTTTCACGAGTCTTGTCTTCTCGTTCTGTGTCATTTTGCTCACTGATTGCCCACCGGTTTGATCTACATTTTCTATCAACTGTGGGTCATTAGTAACAATGTTGATGTCTTTTTGTTTAGTTTTTCAATTCTGCGCAACCCCAAGATCTCTTGTTGTCTGGTTTGGCTCTCTCTGCCATCTTCTCTACTGTAGCTGCATGTCTTTTCTTTACAAGTTGTCAATCTCCTCTGACTGCAATTTCTTCTGTGTAAAGAGTGTTGCACACGCCTCGTCAACCAAATCAACTGCCTCCTCTTGCAAGAAGTTCTCATTGATGTATCTCTTTGACAGCGACGCGGCTGCAACAAAAGCATGTCCGCGACTGTCAGCCCATAGTGGCTTTCTCCTGTTGTACTGGCATACAAGACAATGTGGCTTTTATCTATAAACAGTTTAATTTAAATTTTCGACTCTTTCACTTTTTTTTCAAAACAGCATTAAGTCGCTTTTCAAACAGTTTTTCGTACTGCCCATCAGCAATCGGCGCACCCATATCAAGTGTAATGACTTTGCACTGCAAGTTCAAAAAACAATATTTTACGATTCGCTATCTTAAACATTCCACAACAGCTGTCTCACCAAAACCGGGTTCAACAATCAATGGCAGAAATACTGTTTTTATTCGACAATAAAACAAATTTGTTGTGGTTTTGTTTGAATTTTTTTATTTATTTATTGAATAGTGTTCTTCTAATTTAATATTCAAATTATAGAATAACAGTTTTAACGAAATATTTTTACAAAACAAATACAATTAATAATATTTGCGGTGATGTTTTGTAAATGATTTTTAAACATTTAAATAATGTATTATATTTAATTTATAAATTTATTGTTTAAGAATAGTATATTTTACGATATTTCCTTAATAGTTAGTTATGTTGAATGACTTTAATTTAATAATTACTTAAAAATGTTTACTCAAAGAATTTCTAAAATATTTAAAAACCGAAAAACTGAGAATATCAAAATGAGTAGACTTTCTGGTTATCACATCATGATAGTCTCAATTTACTTTGAAACTATCAAAGACTTTATTAACTTGGAGTTGGTATGCAAGAAGTTTGGTGGTAATATGGAGAAGTTCCACTTCAACCCGATTCCATTAAATTACAAAACAATTGGATACTTTCCAAACATCGAGACACTTCACTTGTGGGATGTAAAAGATGAGAATTTTGGGAATGGATTTATGATAAACAGAGAGAAAATGGAAATTGTGAAAATAAAGGTTGTTTTGAAGAAAGAATTCTTTCGAATCATTGTGTGGTTCAATGTTGACTTTGAAACTTTTGACAGAAACAAAAATCGAAACATCGAGTTTAAAAATGTTACTTACACTAAAAATAATAGAAAGAAATTTGGTAATATTATTCCACCAAGTGTGAGATCAATTGGTGATGGTTGTTTCAGTTATTGCGGTAGTTTGAGTAGTGTTAACATACCATCAAGTGTGACATCAATTGGTGAATATTGTTTCTTTGGATGTAGTAGTTTGACAAGTGTTTTAATACCATCAAGTGTTACATCAATTGGTGATTGTTGTTTCAGTGGATGTAGTCATTTAAGCAGTGTAACAATACCATCAAGTATAACATCAATTGGTGATTATTGTTTCAGTTATTGCAGTAGATTGAACAGTGTTATAATACCATCGAGTGTGACATTATTTGATTATTGTTGTTTCAATGGATGCAGCAGTTTGACAAGTGTTTTAATACCATCAAGTGTGAAATCAATTGGTTATTGTTGTTTCAATAGTTGTAGTAGTTTGAGCAGTGTTACATTACCATCAAGGATAACATCAATTGGTGATGGTTGTTTCCCATCAAATACAGAAGTTCATTTAAATTAATTAACTTGTTACTTAATATTTAATGTTTATTATTGTT
>NW_004191876.1:201973-210840 GCF_000330505.1 Entamoeba invadens IP1
TTATTATTGTTTTAATAAATTTAATTAATAAAATTAATAAAATTATAAATTGTTTATTATTATTTTACATATTATTTTTTTTATTAAAAATTAAAAATAATTGAAAAAATCGAATTAAATTATTTAACGAAATTGATTTAATCAATTTATTCAATTTCGTTAAAACTCAAAGTATACAAGGAGGCTCCTAAAGCCGGCCCCCCTCCCCCACCCACCTCCTGGGAACAGAGATTACTTAAATGTAAGATTGTGTAAAATGGTGAGTATATACCACGTCATTTTTAAGATATTAATAATAAAAGTTAATATAATAGAATTAAGTGATATAAAGTCAAAATAAATAAGTTATTAATTAATAATATGAAAATAGAGATATTTGTAATTGTAGAAATTTATTCATTTTTTTAAGTAAGAAAAAATTTGGCTATCATTTTGTACAGCCATGAGAGGGACCCCTTAATGTTCTATAAATAAAACACAATTTAATGATAGAATAATTTAAATATAATATTAAATTATTAAATAATTAATACAAAAAGATATTTATTAAAATTTTTAATTAATATTTAGTATTTTATTGTTCATATTTATTACATATACTTAATTTATATTAATTGATAATTTGAATAACAATCAATTATAAATATTAGTTAATAAATAATAATATTAATTGTATAATTATTATTGTAATAATTTTTTAATGAAAAATTATTTTGAAATAGGAGTGAAAGAAAATAAACCTTAATTTTGTACAGCCATGATAAGGACCCCAAGTGTTCTATAAATAGAATTTAATAAGATAAATAATTAAAATGACAATTTAAGCAATCAAATATTTCCAATAAAAAAAGTTAAGGAGTTGCTTTATGCAAGGAAATTTTCACATTTTAAAGAGTTCTACAATAAAGCTAATTTGTTTGTTGTTATGTTGTAAATGCTTCAAAACTCAAGATAGTTATAAATTTGATTTTATATTTGATTAATGAGTGTACAAATAAGATATAAAATTATACTGAAAAATCCATTAAAGAACAAATTGGTGAACTCAAAGTGTTTTTGATATGGCAGAAGCTATTAAAAATACTCAACCAAAGCTCAAAAAACAAAAAGTTAATGTTTGATCAAGTACAATTGATTGTGTTGGATCACTTTGTTGGCAACTCGATTGATAATGATGTTTCCAAAAATTCCTTTATGTATTTTCATTGATAAATTATAATGAAACCAATTTAAGTATTAAAGTTAGTTATTTAAAATAAATTTGAAAAAAAACAAAATACCGAAACATCAGAACATGTATCCTCAACAAACTATTACTTTAAAAACTTGTATATTCAAATGAGTGATTATAAATCTTTAAATAAATCTTTCAAGGAGATATTAATAAGGAGAATAAAACTTATATTGCAAAAAATGTAATTTGTTTTATTACGAAACAAACAACAGATCTTATATTATTATTATTATTATTATTATTATTATTATTATTATTATTATTATTATTATTATTATTATTATTATTATTATTATTATTATTATTATTATTATTATTATTATTATTATTATTATTATTATTATTATTATTATTATTATTATTATTATTATTATTATTATTATTATTATTATTATTATTATTATTATTATTATTATTATTAGTAGTAGTAGTAGTAGTAGTAGTAGTAGTAGTAGTAGTAGTAGTAGTAGTAGTAGTAGTAGTAATACAATAAGACAAACAAAACATTTTTGTTGACAAAGTTGAGCTTATATGTTTTGAAAAGTAATCCAAATAATATATAACAAAGTTGGCAATACAAAGTAGACTTTTGGAAAATTCTTTAACTTTGTTATTTAAGTTGTTGTGAACTAGTCTATATTGGCGAGATAATTACAAACCTTCCCAAACACCTTTAGATGGCTTACGGTTTCATTTGATACATGAAGTTTGAAGTAGTTTATGTATTCATTTCTCTTTGTATTTTAAAAGAATATTCTATAATATCCACACACTTACAAATGTCAATTAACATGTTCTTATTTAACAAATCTTTGTGTGTATTTAGTTAAAGTCGTCTGCTTACCATGTTATAATATATATTGACTTTCATTGGCAATTAGCATCTAAGAGTATTTTTCTATATGAGTAAAATATAATTCAAGTGACATAGTCAGATCCATATGAACTTATTAAAACATCATTGTTCTTCACTAACAACATTGGAGAGGATTCTGGGCATTTGGTTAATCAATCACTTTTACTTGGAATTGAATTGATCCGAGTTGCCGTTTTATGGCACAAGTCTTATCATTAGAAGAGGAAACAGAGTTTTGTATTAACCACAACTTCGACTTGATGTTATTGGTATCACGACCACCTTAAGAACATTTTGAAAAAAGTCTTGGAACAGAATGATAAGTTCCCTTCTATTGTATAAAAATAATTAAAATGAGTACTATTTTCTTTGCGCTTTTAAACGAAGAATGAGATGGTGATAAACAATGAAATTGTGATCAAAGATGCAAAAGAAATAAAATTTAAAATCTTCAAACAAAGTAATCAATTCAGTTTCCATCTTAGAGTTTCTACCATTTTCCATTATAACAATGGAATTATGATATTCAAAAGTTGTAGTACACAAGACGTACAAAGCAGAATACATAAACAGCATTACACAATTTGAAAAATTTTACATGGTCTTCAACATCATCACTTCAAAACAACGTCCACACAAGTTTACAATTTTCAGGTCAAGTAAAGTAAAGTACATATTATGTTTCAAATGCACTAAGATTTGAAACAATACAAAAAGTTGTATTTTTTGACTTGTTGACGTTTAGTTAGTCATCAAATTTGTGGGCACCAACACACCATTTGGATATTCCATGTTATCGAGGTATTCCATTGAGATCAATGAAAGTTTTGATACAATACAATTGTCCGACACACAACATTTGTCAATTAATGAGTGTGGAGAGATTTGAATAACAATGTTACAATTTAAAATGGCATTTTATTTTGATGATAGAATGGACTTACAGATAGTCGAAATATTAGAAATATTTTAAGAGTTTTTTGAAATGAATTTGGTAATCATTTTGAGGCTCGAGAATGTTTCTTCAAGTGTGTAGATTAAACTAAAAACAAATTTCAGACAAATTGTTTCGCTAATGGTTGAAAACATTTTGGAAGTTGAATACTGATATTCACAAAGTCTAATGTAACAATAATTAACATGTTGTTGTTTTTGGTATTAAATATCTCGAATATTTTGGAGTATTAGCATAACTTGTAAAGTTCCCCAAATGAAAATAATTTAGTTTGATAACGAATGTGATGTATTCAATAAAATGAAAAAACATTAATAATTTAATGTGAGTGTGTTATAGAAGACTTACAAATAAACTCCACATTATACAGTGTTAACTTTGTGTATAATTTATTTTTAATTGGAATAGCTTTGATATTTTAAATTGTATTTCTATTTTTTATTAAAGTATTTTTAGTAATTTAAATAAATTTAAATTAATAAATATAGTTTTCATTAATAATTATTCTAAATATTAATATTGTTTTTTCATATACTAACACCACTTTTTAATCGTAGTCCTAATTTAACCCATTTTTAAAGTTTTCATACAACACCAACACAATATTAAGAATGTGTTATTAGCGAAGAAACAAATTGATTTGAATACTGCCCAATGAAATAAAGAGTTTGGCGATAAATAAGAATGGGCACTTGGAAAATATGGCAAACATGTCAAGTGGTATTTTGAATAAAAAACAAGAAAACACTTCAATTTCAATATATATTTTTCTGATTGATATAACATTAAAATGGTTTATTTATTATAAATTTATAATTTTTTAAACCATACTATAAAACCAAATTACCAATCTTGTTTAATCAAATTGATTTTGTTTATTCGCTCTGTTGTGTCTTATTCATTGCCATAATTGTCTCGGCCAAAGAATATATCGACGTATTTACCGTCTTTTAGCTAGTTTCACAAAAATTACAAATTTAATGTATCGCTTGTATCATTCTGTTGGTGTTTGAATGCAACAAATTATTTACTTTTTTAGCAAAGGATTTAAAGAGAGTTTTATCCGATTATCTAAATAAATTAATATGTTTGTGTTTTATTATTATTGTTGCACAAAAACAAATATTTTATTGTTTTATAAAAATCTTTCTAACAAAAGTTTTGTTTGTTTTGTAATAATAAATCAGTCGGGTCTATATATTCGTTTTTTAAATATATTTTTGATTAATAAAACATTTTTGTGTTGTTTGTATGTACGTATAGAATAAACATATAGTTGTTTTTGTCATTTAATTTAAAATGTTTTGAATTATATTTAATTGTTTTATTATTATATAAATTCAAAGGTTTAAACTCTCCGTTGTTAATATCTGAAATTATAATTTTTACTCGTAAAATTTCTTTTTCATTAATTATCATTTTTGAAAAGTTTGTAGAATAGGTCAGACAATATAATTGGTAATTTTTGCCATAATAATTTTTTGTCTTAGTCATGCCTCAAAAAAATACTTTAAAAAAACTGAAGAGGCTGTTTTTGCGGCAAAAAATCATTTTTGGTAAAGCCATTTTTAAAAATACGCAAATAGACGGGACATTAGGTTTTATAGAATTGTGA
Organism: Entamoeba invadens IP1; assembly: GCF_000330505.1. Lineage (NCBI taxonomy): Eukaryota > Evosea > Mastigamoebida > Endamoebidae > Entamoeba > Entamoeba invadens. The sequence continues at coordinate 206,634 of NW_004191876.1, forward strand.
TTCCAGAAAATTCAATAATTTTTATCAAATTGTTTTTGATAAATTAACAATTTGTAAATATTTATCCATTTTTTATGTTTTATTAGCACAATAATAACAGAATTTAAATTAACAAAAAGATAAAATTAACATTTAAATATTATTAACATATTTTCTATTATTATTAACACACAAAAATACAATTAATTAACAAAAAAACAATTATCATTTTAAAATATTTAAGATTTTTCTTGTCAAATTAACAGACTCATAATTGAATTTATTTTACAAAAAAATAATTAACATAATATAATTATTTATTGAATATTCTTGCAAAATTAACACAGCGAAATTTTACATATTATCCAAAGACAATTTAATTTAACATTTTAATATTATTAACAATTTTTACATTTCAAATTAACACATAATAATGTAAATAATTAATTATAATTATTGAAAATGTTTATTATTCAATGATTTAAATTGTACAATATGTGTTTGTTTTAACAGAAAGGTTACCAATTCGATGGAGTGACTAATTTAAAATCACAATAAAACAGACATAATTTAACAATTAAACAATAATGTTCTTATTGAATACTTATCATAAAATTAATTCAGTAATTGAATTATATATTTATTATAAATGATGAACATAAAATTTGAATAAAATGAATTATGCACATTATCTACAGAGAAGGTTAAGTACATTTTACAACATAGAATAAAAATTGCATCACAATTAACAATTTTTTTACTTATAATGAAAAGTCATTTATGTTAAAAAACTGATATTATAAACTTTTCAATTTATCTTTCAACATGTTTATAATTATGTTAACACTTATTACTGTACAAACTTGTTGTTTTATTATTTTTAATTTAATTCTGTTTTTGTTAAAATAAATGTATTGTAAAATGAGTAGTATTGGTCATTCAATGTGCCAAACAATGACGATATAAGCTGTTGATTTGTCTGGAATACAATACATTTAAACAAATTTATAATAAAATACAAACAGTTGGAGAATAATGACATCAATAAAAAACAAGATTATTACATCTTTTGTATTTTAATGATCAACAAAAACATTAAATTAAATATATAAAACATTGAAACAGCCCATTTGTTTTAAATCATAAACCAATAGAAGTTTACACTTTACTTTGTTTAAATTTCAAAAACACAACAATAGATATAATTTTCAATATATGGACAGTAATATATAAATAAGGTACAATAAATAGTATATTAATATAACATTTAAAAGTTTATATTTAACATATACATTGAAATCAATAAACACGAAATTATGACTTTATGTATTTAAACTTGTTTTTTTGTAAAAAACATTTTGACTTTTGAACAAAAGTAAGTAAATTCATTACTGATTCAACTTCAATACATATTTGTTGTTTAAAAACACCCGACAACATATCAACAACAATATTGAAACATGTTTACAAAAAAACACATAACTATAATTTTTTATTCATGTTTATCCTTAGACTACATAAAATTTTAATATCTTATGTACACGTTTAAGTAAGTTGCAATTTAATATTTTAAATTGGTGTAAACTGTGATATTCTCTTGATTATAGTGTTATATTTTAATTTTTTAGTTTGATTTTACATGTTTACACACTGAAAAGTTAACATTTTTATATTTTGAGCAGTTTTTTTTAATCACAAGTGTAGCAATAAACGGTAAAAACCCAATACACCTACTGTTGTTATCAAATTATTGAAAATTTATTATTAATTAATACTTCCATTTTTATTAATTATACTAATTGTGGTATTATCAAAACATACATGTTCACTTTTTGTGTTGTAATATGAAAAATGATAAAACGATTGTTAAAAAACATTTGGATATAATATTTCGCTTGCACATCATTATCAACAAAAAGCTGTTGAATGTAAATTGAGGATATAGAAGTTGTTACACAATGAAATAGATGAGAATGGTTTATATTTATTTTTTTGTTTCAACAAATCGTCAAGTCAAATACATAAAATTACAATCAATAATTGAAAATAACAATGTCATTAACAATCATAATTCAACCAGGGTCTATCACGGAACAGGGAAAAATTTGGAACTTGTCCCAAAAATGCATTTTAAAATGAAAAGGGGTATATTTTCTTTGTTTTTGTGCCAAAAATAAAGTAGTTTTTGTAAAATTCATAGTTATGTTTGTTTTTGCGATCTCCAAAACCTTTTCTTTACAGATGGAAACTTTTTGCCGCGGTCATTTTTAATGTTAAAACGACAGTTAACAACAAAACTATAAAATATTAAAATGTATAGTATCCAAATAAATGGTTTATTAATATAATATTTATACTATATAAAATAAAACTATTAATTATGATTGATAATATTATAAAATATTAAAAATTGTTTAATAAAGATGAAATAATAATTTAATTTATCAAAATAAAATTTGTTATTATCCAAACTTCTCTTAACATAGTTAAGTGAAAACCACCAGAACAGAGCTGTCACCTTGCGATTACTTGTTAAAATTGATTTATTGTTGCTTTTCATCACTTTCAAACATCAAATAGTGGTTAAATTTACCAAATTAATATAAAATGTAATAGAATGGAGTATAACAAAACATTGAATCACGATACATGGTGTTGTTGATAAATTTAGGTTTTTTTAACGTGCATCACTTTGATAGAACAGAAGAGTTATTATTTGCAGATAAATAATAACGATTCTGTTCATCATTGATGCATTAACAGGGTGTTTGAAACAAAACAACCTCAATTATCTTCATTCTATTGTTTAGTCTTTTTGTAAATTTTATCAAAGCTATTATTGAATCATATATTTATTATATTTATTAATAATAATTTAATTGGAAACTGTCAATCAGTATGTTTGTTGGTGTTTTAATATAGATCACAATTAAATTATTTAAAATTAACAATTATAATTATAATTATTGATTTTATTAATAAAATGTTAAAGAATATTATATAAAAGTACTATAAAAACAAGTCAGTGAAAAAAATCTGGCTTGTTTTAAATTATAATAAATATAATACTTATTGTTATATGTTATAAACATTTAAAATATTTCAAAAACAAAAATAATTATAAAACTGTTGTTTGAAATTATTGCAATTCACCTCGATAAAATTGATATTTTGAATACGAAAACGGAGTTTTGTAGTTACAGAAAAATCATTGAAATGTCTTGCAAAAGCGGGGCTTCGAGACAGTGAATTCTTCGCAACGACATACAGCTCGTAAGATGGGACATATGTGGGGTTTGTTGAGCCACAATATGATACCGTTGGTGTTGCTTTGTGTGTGTATAACTACTACACACAAATGACACAAACAACTAAATTAATTAAAGAATGAAACAGTCAAACAACGAATAAAAAATTTGGTGAACTTCTTGTTGTATCGAGATTGGAAGGATATTATTAAGCCAGACTATTCGATATAAGCGGCGACGCATGGACTTCCTTAAGTGTCCCACTGCAGTACTATGATTCACACAAATTCAAGGCCACCACAGATTGTCAGCGGCTGCTATTATGGAAGAGAAGTATTACAAAGATACTAAAAGAGCTGAATTACTGAAAAAAAGACACAGGATTCATCAACTTCATTAAAAAATTGTTTGGAATGAAGAGAAAGGACACTTTGTCCAAGCCATTTGACAGGACAACAAAAACAGAAAGTGATCGTCGACACATCGACTGCGACTGTGATGTTCAGTGACATTGTAACCGATCAAATAAAGATAAAAAACACTTTGATAACATCAGAAAGTTCAACACCAAACTTGAATACGGCATTGCAAGATATCCACAAGACTCATAATTCTATTCATCAAAGTGGAATATTAGAGGAAAAGAAGCTGTTGAAGCAAGCCTACTATGGGGAGAAGCTGTAGACTAAATCACCAACACCCGATTATGCCGTCAATACCTGATGTATACAAACACGCATGTGTGCAGTCATGACAGCGCTTCAGAATCAACAACTCTTCCACTCTTTAATTATAAAAAGCGGTAATTTGGTAGTTTCGTAATTATTGTTACACTATTACACATGTGTTGATATAAAATAATAGTAATATTAGTAAATTAACCAAATAATATAAAATGGGAGGAGTCGGCTCAATGATGACCATTGGAAAATACTTTGCAAGTGTCAAAGATTTCAAAGTTGTTATGATGGTCATCGAAA
>NW_004191876.1:210940-231671 GCF_000330505.1 Entamoeba invadens IP1
TATTTTGTTAAAACCTAACTGTTAAAATTATGAAACTTTTTAATTCAAAATTTTAATGATTACGCCCAAATGTTTGTTCTATTATCTATTATCATAACATTTTGATGTATTTTATAATTCCGTTGCTGTTATTGTTGTAATCACTATTGTTAATAGACCAATTGGTGGTTATCATTGTATATTTATTTGATTATTTATCTTGATAAATACACTATGTTATTTAATGTATTATTATTTATCAGTTCAAAAAGTTATAATTAACAATTAGATTATTACTTGTCACTCTATTGACTCATGAACATCTCATACAGTCCCTGAATCATTTGCTTTGTCTTTGGCTATTGCATTGTCTATTTGATAATCTTTATAGTCTTTGAGTTGCTTGTCCTGTTTTGAGTATTATCTTATGTCTTTGATCATTACATTTCTTCTTTGAGTGTGTTGTCATGTCTTTGAACATCGCCTTATGTCTATGAGCATTACACTCTTTATGATATCATTGTATTATCGTTGTGAATTGATCGAGTCAAGTGTTATGGCTATTGTATTGTGTTATAATTGAAATTGTGTTATAATTAATTATGGTTATTGTTACTAGTATAGTTAATAATATATTAATAATAAAATAAGTTATTATTTTAACTATAAGTTTATATTTAGGTTTTTTTTAAATATAAATCATGTACTAAACAATTTAATTAATTATTAATACATTATTTCATTTTGTATAGTTTAAAACTATAGTATTGATATCATATGTTATATAGTATATTTAATAATTAACAAATATTTTTGAGTTTTTGAGTTTGTATTATTATTGTTTAATATAGTTTTAAAATATAAATGTTTAGTTAGTAACGTTAAATATAAATATGATAATAAACCTTTATTTATTATTATTGGTTGTTTTATAGCTGTTTTAATTATTAGTTATCAGTTTTTTAGCTTTATTATAAGTTGAATAGGTTTATTTTATTACATATTATTAATAAAAATACAATTATTTAATAGATTGTTATTTCATTGTTATTTGTGTTATTAAAATGTTATGTGTAACTATCGGTTTGATGTGTAAAACAGTGCTGCATTTGTCACAATTTTTGTGTTAATTATGGCAATCACAGCAGTAATAAAATATAAACCGATATTTAAGAATTGAATTGGCTTGTTTTCCCATTATTTGGCCAAGTATTGATTCAAATAACTATCTATTTCAAAGTTTTTTGTTTCACAAAAGTCGGCTTTAAGCTCGCCGCTAGATCTAAAAGAACTAAGTGTACATAAATTCAAGACCACTTTGGTGACGCGGCAAATAACAAAGAAAAAATAACACTTTTTACGTGATAGACCTTGATTCAACCAAAAACAATTAATTTAACAATAACATTTGTATTAACAGTTATGTATATCTATTATTAATATATTTAAACTTTTAATAGTGTTGATAATTTTGTTGTATGAATAATTGGAAACACCTTTTTACTAAAAGTTAAACAATATACAAAATATTCAAAATGTATATTACTGATATCAAAATATAAATCAAAAAATAACAGAAATGATCGATTAAAATATTTAATTGTGATTCGATTATTACCGCATATATTTTTAATCGTATGTGTAATAACATAAAACAGACTGTTTTAAAAAACATTAAACTTGCAAACTTTTTTTGTTGTTAAAAGTTTGGCATCAAACATAAATTGTTAGATTCGAATATAATTTAAAATGTCAATAATTTTTACAACCATTTTAGTTGTTGAAAATGTGGATATCTGTATAAATAAGTATATTATATAAACCAAATATCTAGACTACTAATAGGCAATAAACCATTATTGATTAAATATTATTAAATTTTAAAAGATAATAAAACAATTAATGTTTAATCAACTACAACACACTTTTAAATGTATGAGAATTTAAAAAAACCAATAACAACTCGAATGTTTAAAATAAAGTAAAAATAATGCAACCAACAGTCAAGAAATTACTTTTAATTTTTTATATAATTATAAATATTTTTTACAATAACACCCAGAATTAAATTATGTTACGTCCAACTATTTTATAAGGCTTGCATGATACCGATATTAACTTTTATGAACTGTCTCATCTATTCTTTTTTTGTTTCATGTTATTGGTAATTCAGTTAGTGTTTATTTTCAGATTATGAATTTTGTAACAATATGTTTAATACAATGATTTAAATATATTTTTGATAGATATTCCATTATATTACTTGTAAAAGAGGAGTAACGTAATTGCTTGAATCAACAATAAACTTTAAGATTATAAGCTGTAAATGATCACATATCAATTACAAGTGTATATTATAAAAAAATACATTAACAGTTTTTAGTATACAATTTATAAAGCAAATATATACTCTAAAATACCATATACGAATAATACAACTACGATTATTGTGTTAATAACTGGTAATTAATAACAATTTTTTGTTGCATGTATGATAAAATTTTAATTGTTGAATTGATAAAAAATAATAATTTAATAAGTTATTATAGATATTTTATTAAATAAAACTATAATAATTTTATAATAAATTATTATTCAATTAAACTATAAAATTCTAATCAAATTAATTATAACAATTATTGTTACAATCTTATAGTTAAGTTATTATTAATTTTATTCAAAATAAAATAAATGAAAAAGTCAAATAATTTTCTCGAAATTGATTTAATCAATTTCTTCAATTTTCGTTAAAAGTATTGGTGGAGGCTCCTAAAGCCGGCCCCCCTCCCCCACCCACCTCCTGGGAACAGAGATTACTTAAATGTAAGATTGTGTAAAATGGTGAGTATATACCACGTCATCAAATAATAATAATAATAAGTTAATAATAATACAAGTTAATATAATAGAATTAAGTGATATAAAGTCAAAAAATATTAGTTTTTAATTAATAAATAAATAATTATTTGTAATTGTAGAAATTTATTTATTTTTTTTAAATAAGAAAATTAAATACCTTTATTTCATACAGCCATGACAAGGACTACTTAATGTTCTATAAATAGAACAACATATTAAAAATGAACAATAGAAATAGTTAAATATTTAAAATATTAAATTAATTAAAATTTATTAATAGTTAAATTGTTTTTTGGGTTTATTTGTTTATTTATTTTATTATTAATATTTAGTTGTTATTAATTTATTATATAGTTTTTATAAATGTATATATTTGTTTTAAGAAAATGTTATTTAATTGTTTTGACAAAATGTACTATTTCATAATATATTATTTATTACATTATATGATACATAAATTCATTGTCTTAAATTAAACATTGGTTGATGTATAGTCAAAATCAAAAAAACGGACTGATAAATGTTCCACTAATAATTAAACATAAAATACTTAAGTTTTTAAATAATCCGATTTTTGGATCAAAAAAAGTTAAGACGAAGATATCCCTTATTTACTCTTAAATAAAAATTATTTATCAAAGAATATCTTTTTGAGCTTATTTATAATTCGGAAGGTTTTTTGAAGACAAAAAATCCGATTATTATTTCTTATTTTCAAAACAAAATTGTCATAATTAAAATATGTGAAAATAAATAACAAAAACACTTATAAGTTAACTTGTTAAATTTTGAAGTTAAAAAAATACGTAGTAATTTAAAAGTTTATTATTAAAAACCATTAAATGTAATTGTAATGAAACCGTATCTTTTATTATTTAATAGAATATTAAAATTAATAAATTTAAAATTAACAGCGATATGATTTGTGGAAAAACAATGGTGTACAGATATAAACAGTTCAATATGGAGAAAAGGGGGGGTGTAAAGAAAAAAATACATTTCTTTTTATCAGAATAAATTCGCAAGTGTGATGGCTTTTGAGATAAATGGTATCAATTATAAGAGTTGGTTAATAAAATGTCATACTAATATGAACTCAAATAATTATCAAAATAGTTATTGACAATCTTCTGATGGATCAAGTAAAAGAAAATGTAAATTTATCAATTTGTTCAAGACCGTGCTACTTGTTGTAATGCCAAATTAACTCGTAAGTTCTTCGAAGAAAATATATTTTTAATTTCTTCACGACTGGCCAGTCAGCAGTCCAGATTTATATACCAATGTAAACATGTAAGGAGTGTGAAAAAAATGTTTGATATTAACCCTTTTAATAAAACAAAAAGACGTATTCTATGAAACACAAAGGCGTTAAACTCAATACTAATCCGTTTTGTTAACAACTTCGTGGATTCTTTCGAATCACGTTTGTTGGAATGTTAGAAAATAAATAATTATCTATACGTTCAAATCGATTTTATTAACTATATCTGTATTTTAGTTTTTGTGTACAACAATTAAAAATAAATCATTTTATAGTTGTTTATAAAACAAGTTTTTTAATGTTTTTAAAAATTGAAAATAAGATAAGAAAAGCAGACGCTTTTTTATTCTGATTTTTGAATCCGACTATATAGTTATAATTATTATATTATCATAATAAATGTATAATTTATTATATTATGTAAAGTGAGGAAAGAAACCCACACCTGGAGATAAACCCGCACCCATTTTCTTTTTTCTTCTTTGAAAAGCTGTTGAATGAAAAAAGTTCAGTCTCAGTTTTTTTGGTAAATTAAAAATGTTCTTACAATTAAAATACAGTATAAAAACTACATTAAATTAACCTTAAATAACAAATATAAATTATTAGGAAATTAAAAATTAATATCTATTATCCTGATATTTATAATGAAGTGATCAATAAGCTTTTGAACATATATTAGGTTTAGTTTTAATATAATTTATTAAATGTTTAGATTAAAAAAAATAATATAAGGTTCAGTTCCTAATACATACTTTAAAATATTACTGATTAGTTTAATATAGTATCTTAACTATAGATTGTTAATTCAGTTTATTAACCATAAAAATACCAATAAGTAATCAATAATTTATATCCACTTTAAACCCATTTCTAATAGTTAATAAACTGTATTTATCAGCCACTTAAACATAACAAATAACACAAAAAACAAACAAACATTAGTCGCGCGTAATTTGCATTATCTAATTGATAATTTATATGCGTTATGTGTATAAATAAATAAAATTGCCAAATGGTAATGGGAATCCGTAACAACTCAACACAAACACATCTCTGTTGTTTGTGTTGAGTTTGAATATTATAACTTGTTTATCTCAATTTTAAGTTTTCATAAATGTTTTTTGAAAAAAAAATAATGGTGGATATAAAACCCATCTAATTTTACAACAACTTAAGTTATTTTAATAGTTTATATCAATATAATTATAATAATATGTATAGTTTGTTGTTGGTGTTTTTATGAATATTTTTATTAAAATTATTTAATTTAAGTTAAACAATTGTTTAATTTGTAAAAAAACAAATATTAGAAATATAATAACTTTTTATTATAATTATTAATGATTGATATGATAAAAAACACATTCTGTAACTTGTTTGTATAATGTTACAGTATGATATAACGCAGTGATACATTATAGTACTGTTGATGCAATCGTTTGCATATCAAAACTTTTGTTTTTATTTACAACTTAATAAAAAAGATATGTGTCAAAAAAGACATATCTTGACTTTTTTATTGTTTTTGAACTTATTTATAAAATGGTGATATTAAAACACAACTGAGCTTTAATATAGCATCTTCACGAAAACGTAATTGATTTTGACTCGTGAGTATTATAGATATAAAAGAAAATATTTTGATCAAAAAATAATCATTTGTCTAGAAAAAAGCAAATTTTTGAATATTTTTACTATACATTACTATATTATAGAATTTGTCTTGTCAGAATTTAAACTATTTTTATAAATTGGGTTTTGATAAACTATTACAAGTTAAAAAATATAGTTTAAATTATTAAACTATATATAGTTTATATAATAGTATATTTGTTTTTTTGAATAAACACAAATATGAAACACTGTTATAATACACTGAAAATACGTAAAAATCCGGGCCATTTTTGTTCTTTGATGGTTCATTTTGAATCAAATTCGAATCATTTTTTATTTTTGAATAAAATACACCAAAAAGGAAGAAAAAGAAACTATAATGACCGACTTTTTTATTTTTTACATGTTCTGAAAGTAAAAAACACAATAATTTGGGTAAAAGAAGAAAAAGGAAAATGGGTGCAGGTTTTTCTCCAGATGTGGGTTTCTCGTTTCACTTTATATACTATTATGATTAACCAGTTGTTAATAGTTAAAATACTAGACGTTTTACTATTGTTCTCTTTAAAGAAGTAACCATGAGGTGAGTTTTATTTTAATTTGCCAAAAAAATATTTGAGTGCAAAATAATTATTTTTTCAGAGGCATGGATAAAAAACAAAAAACTTGATGAGTAAATAAAATTAAATAAATAACACTTTTCAACACAAGCAAGACATAATTTTTATTCCGAATAATTTATAAGCTCTTTGAACGACAAGAAAATGAAAATATGGCATCAAGTTAACATAATTATATGTATGAACATATCAGAGATTCTGGTTTGCTTTAATTTGAATATTTTCAATTCAAAGAAAGAAAATGATTAATTCAAAAAGTTTTTGTAATAAAATAGTCTCAAGATACTTCATTAACAATGTTTCGTCTGATTGAAAGCATTAAACAAACGATAAAACAATTTCATTTTTTTAAATATTGTAAAAAAGAACACAAACACAATAATCAAACTAAATTATAATTCATGTGTTCGGACTTTATTATGATTACTAGGACCAAGATTTTTGAAAGCGCTTGGCTCTTTTAGTTCTATATTCAAATATTGTAGTCAATAGGCATTTATGGTCTTTGTTATAAAGCTCATTTTTAAAACTTTTTTGAAATTTTTTACTTGGTCTATTCTTCTTTACAAAAAAGAATCGAAACTTTTATATTCAACAACTGATAGTTTGTGTTGTGTACTATCGAGTTGTGGTCAAAACAAATAACTGATCTTTTTTTGGAAAAGGCTGGTTAATATTTCAATGTTTTCCCGTATTTGTACAAACAATGAACGGTATTGGTATTTTTTCAAAATTAAGTCGGTACTTTCGATTTTCATTTTTTGTTTTTTAGGAAAAAACAAAAATAAAAATATGACTTTTTAATGGTTATAAAAATTTAACAGTACAAACTTTTGAACTAAAGTTTACTTTAAAAAGCTGTTTGTTATTAAAGGAAATAACTGTGTTTTTAATTTGTAATTAACAATTAATAAGATTTTTTATAATTTAAATTGAAACAGAATATAACTATTACATCAAATTATAATAAATAAACTATTAAAATGATCTTTTTAAATACACTTTTTATATAATGTTTTTTTGATATAAATAATTACAATCAACATAAAAAACAGTAAAAATTGAATCAACTTTATTCCAAAAGCAAACAAAAAACTTGCTTTATTGAATTTGTTTTATAAATAAAAATAAGAAATTATTTTAAGTAAAAAAACAGAAAGAATTACAATGTGACTATTTCCTCGCTCTCTAAGTTTTTTATTTTATCAAAATTGTTCTAAAAATAGCAAACTTTAAAATAAAACTTATATATCTAATTTATATAGTTAATGGATATTTTTTAAAAATGATACTAAAAATATCATTTGTATTTAAAATTTAAATTATAAATAAAAATACAATTATATATTTTTATCTGAAACTTTATTTATATATGAAAAACGATTTTTTAATACAAAAATTGAATTGAAAAAATGTATAACATAAACAAAAGTAAAATATATTATTTTTAAAAAAATAAAAATTGATATATTATAACATATAAATATATTGGAATTTCCTTTCACTACATACCAGTAATAATCAAACATCATTTACAATTTCTTTTAAACCTTATGATGTCGGTAGAAAAATTAAAATATCATTTATTTATAAACTATTTAAAATTTGTTAAGAATATTGAGAAACTAAAAACAATTCAAAATGGATTTAAAGTTTAAACAAAATATCAGCAATGTAAAGTGTTTTTCAAAAGGCTGTACTGGGGTGTCCGGATTTTTGAGTTTATTTTGTTTATTATTTTTAGGAATCGTTTTTTTCTCTGTTTAAAATTTTGGTTATTATTCTCCAAGTAAAAAAATAAAAACAGTCTTCAAATATTTTTTACTTGAAGAATTTTTAAGCATAAAAAAATTCCATATAAAATTTAAAATAACGGGATTTTTGTTTATGAATAACACACAAATTATACCAAAAGTGCGTTATATTATAAAAAGCTGATGTAATAAATTCTAAAAATATGAAGTCAAGCCTTCATTTGTAACAAATAAAATAAATTACAAGCTTGAAAGGATCGCGTTATATTGATATACTAATAGTGTTGTCAAAACAATAACTAGAATATCAAAACCTAAAATTATTTAATGTATGCTTTTATTTATTTTTTCTTTTAAATTTGTTATTTCATTTATTTTTGTTCAAACAACTAAACCACATGTTTGTTTTTAAATTGAAATTAATTTTTAACGAAACTGATATTTAGTTACAAAATGACATAAACAACAACATTACAATTTACTAATGTGTATATAGTTGTGCAATTTGACCCACAATGTTGAGTTTGTGTTGTGTAGTATCTAGTTAAGGTCAAAACAAATAACTTATCAGGTTTTTTGGAAAAGGCTGGATAATATTCCAATTATTTCACGATATTGTATATAAATAATTGAATGGTATTGTTTTTATTTCACAATTAAGTCGTTTCTTTCAATTTTTTGTTTTTTAGGAAAAATAACAAAATAAAAAACAGGACTTATAGGAAGTTCTAAAAATACAGCGGTACAGTCTTTTGAATTAAAGTTTAGACCGATACAATATTAAAAATAATTATATTGTTCTAATATGCAAATCAAACTTTTCTATTTTTCAAATGGTGGGTCAAAGTCGATATTATCAATATAATAATGTGATATTTTTGTTATTTTTGAATTAAGGAAATGTAATAAAAACAAGAAGGGTGCCATTTTTGTGATTTATGATATTTTGTTTCAGTTTTGTTATTCATCCACAATCCTAATGTAACAATTAAATTATAAAAATATAGTTTAATAATAAAACAAGTAAATTATTTTCACTTTTTTATTAATAAAATGTAAGGAAAATAGTTTTGAAATATTATAGTTAAACTATAATAACATTTTTGGTTATATATATTTATATATTATTATTTATCAATTTATCGAAACAATAATAATTAAATTTTAAACTTAAAAATTATGAAACTAACAAAAATATTACAGTCAAAGGCGTCTATTTGTCATAATTATAATTGTAAAAATTGCTTAATTGTCGCACAAATGGCCAATCATTTGGGTGTACGAAAATAAAAAATTGTTCTCGAAACTGTAACTTTTGTCGAATTAAAAACTGATTTTTATCTAAAAAATCACTTAGTTACGACAAATAGATACGTTTTTCTGCTGAATTCACGACAAATAAACGCTTTTGACTGTATATTTTCCCATAACCAAATCACATAGTATTTATCACTGTATTCAAACAATACACATAAATCAGATTTTGTTTCTTAAGTCTGAAGTAAATTGTTCTTCTTTTGTTTTTGAAATGATAATAAATACAATATTATGATAATGTTGTTATTTTGTCATAAAAATATCTTGATATGTCCATAACAATTTGTGAAATAAATAATTAAAGTTATGGTTTTGTGATTGTATGGCATCTTTATAACATAGTTTACTGTTATTAAATGCAGTTTTTTATCAATATTTTGAAGTTATTATGTTAATATTGTTAAAAGTGTTTAAATTATGGTTACTCTCATTTGTTAGGAAATATATAGATAGCCCATAATTATGATAAAGCCTCTACTTTATCACTCTCTGTTTGTTTTTGGTGATTTCTGTGATCACGTTTTGTTCCAAAAAGTTTATTCTTTTTCAAACAAACTTCAATAAATATATTATTACAGATTCAATTATTTAGTTAATAATCATTATTATATTACAATTAAAAATATTTATTTCTGTATGTACTATTTTAGATATATGCCAATATTTGTATCATTTGAAATATAAAATCTATATTATTTCATCGTTAAAGGTTCATTTTTAAATGAATAAATATATATATTGAATTTGGTTTTTAAATTGAATATTTACTTGATTTCCATCGTTTATTCGTTTAATGTGTTTTAAGCACCATTAGTTCGTGTGTGAAATAGTCTTGCATCCATAGTTTTGTAATGAATAGTAATAACCAATATTTGGTGTTCTTAAGAAAAAAGAGAGTATCTTATAAAAAATACAATAATTAAAAACAATTAAAATACAAATCAAAAAAAACAATAATAAAGATATACTTTTTCCTATAAGACTTAATTAATTAGTTGTAATAGTGTTTTTATCACTTATCACAGTTTTGATGTCGTCATTTTAATCACTATACTATTTTATGGTATTATACCTTATAAACCAAAATTTCTGAAAATTCTTTGTATTAATATATGCATTGTCGTATTATCATATAAATTATATGATAATTTATTTATTTGTTTTTTGGATATTTTACAATTAATGAGTTGTATCGTAACTGAATTATTCAATAAATCATTGTTGAACTTTGATTGCCACTCAACACAACTTTTCAACATTAGGTTGTTAACAAACATATATTTAAAACAATTTATTATTTAACTTGGTCAAATTTGACAATTACTTGTTGCAACCTTTAATATTGTTTTAATGAACCATTTTATGTTATTTTTTTAACAATAGTTAAATTTATGTTTAATTCTAAGACGGCTTGAAACAATATTTTTATATTTTATGTACACATCTTTGTGAACAGAAAGTTAAAACATAAAATTGTTACAAAATGTGAAATTACTTTAATTTTTGTGTTATATTTTAAAGTTAAATATTATGTTACAAGTCTACAATATATAAAATATCACCCTTTATTGAACAAATTTTCTGAAAATAAGTTGTTAACAATGAAACTTTTTATGCTTACAGTTGTTATATAATCACAAAAATTGACAATTAAAGAGTGTTTTTTAACCTTTTTGTATATTTATATATTTTAGTATTATAAAATTATATATTTGTTTACACTATGTATTGTTATATAAAAAACAATTAAACAACAGTTAAAATTGATAGTATATAATATTTCGTTTATATCAATAATAAAAAAGTTGTTAAACCAAAATAATGTAAATTGAAATAGTTACATTTATGAAATTATAGTAATAGTTTAAATGTTATTTTTTGTTGGTTCAACTAAATGATGTGGTATTTACACAAAGCTTACAATCATTGTTCGAAAAATGTTATCATAAACAACTAATACTCAGCTGTAAGAAATCCATTCTATAATTTCACGGTGGCGTTCCAACACAATCTAATATACATAATTTGAATTGTTAATTGTGTTGATTACTCTGTTGTGTGAATGGTTGAAAATGCCTTTAATCATTGGTTGAGTTAATCATTATACAACATATTATTATTGCAAAATATTTATATATCCAATTTTTAAACAAAATTGAAACAGACTTAGTGTGTTAATAAATGATTGTTATAATTGTTTTTGTTAACAATTTTTTAAATTATTTGTGGAGTTGTTTAATACCTTATTGTTGATTTTTACAAATTTATTCTGGATTTTAGCATTTGTTACATTATTTAAATCTATAAAGGTAAATTTTTAATGTAAAATGACAGTGTGTATGATTTTAATTGAGTTTTAAATCAACAACAATTACACACAAACAAATCGATTAATTGATTATATTTTTTGAAATTATTGTTATGTCATAAACATAATGAATTGTGTTTTATGTTATCAAATTAAATCAAAGCTAAAAACATGTTTTGATATCAAAAATAATTTTTGTCTTTAAATTGTATTTGTAATTAACTTGTTTTGTTTTTTGTTTAAAAATTTATTTTGTTTTGTTTTGTTAATCATGTTGATTGTCTCTCACTAATAAAATTATTTTCAGAGTTTTAATTTATTAAAAAATAATATTATATTTTGTGTTTATTTTTTTGAAGTGAAAATAATGTAAATTTCAAATAGTTGTTGAGACATGTATTTTACGTTTTATACTGTTGTTTTTAACTTGATTGTAAAAACAAATTATTTTTTCTTGATTTTTAAAAATGTTTTATAAAAAATACAACAAGTAATAAATATCTTTTGATTAAAGTGACTTCCCTAAGGTGTGCATTTTAAAATTTTTAGTCTTTTTAACAGGGAAAGGTCGTGCAAGATTAAATTTTAGTTGTAAAACATTTTATTAAAAAATGTTATTAGTTTCCAAATTGTTTCAAAACACACACAATCCTTTGGTGCTCGAATTAATGAACTACAAAAAGCAAATTAAATTATAAAAATTGGGTTATGGTTTGTCTATGTGTTTAATGAAAAAACTGTTTTGTTTCAAGACGTGAATAAATGTCGATGTCTCTCGTGTTAGCGTAATTCAAAGTGACAAGAAAAAATGTGATAAACATTATGTTTTTCTCTGTGCCGTTTTATAGCAAACAATAACAAATAGTCTGTTTAATAGGTGCAGTTCATTGTTACAAATCGATGTGCACTGTTGTCCAGAACTGGTCCTTCCATTATTTCCATTGGGTCGCTTTCCCGAAATTGTTGCTTAATTTATTGTATTCGAAGTGTGAAAGTTAAAAATTGCAACGTCACAAGGTGTGCAAGTTAAATTATATTTTAGTAATAACTTCGAAATTATAATTAATAATTAAACTAAAAATAAACTTTTTTCGAAATTTCAAAAAATTAATGATTCTATTTTTTTTAATAAAAAAATTATAAATGAACTATACCTTAACTTGCACACCTTGGGAATTCATCTTAATTATCATTTTTATCAACAAAAATAATATTTGTATTGTTTGTTGAATTGGCCGATTTAGCTATATAATTATTAAATCAGGCATATCACATTTTTGTAGTTGTTTTTTGTTCAGATTTATTTCAAATTTAAATTAAAAATTTGAGAAATTATTGTAATAAATAATTATTTATTCAGAAAAAAAGACAAAAATCAATTTGTTATACTATTTTATATTTATGTTTTTAAAATTGTTAATTTCAGTCAAAATGTAATGTATCACAAACATTTTTTGAATAATATATATTACATAAATATGAATATTTAATTGTTTGATATGTTGTATTTTCATCAAAAAACATTACTTGTTTTTTTATGTAATAACAATTAAAAAATTTGAAGTGTTTTAAATTAAATATTTTCCAAAATGATGTACCACTTAATAAAAGTATATTGTTATTTTACGTGTACGCAAAATACATATTTGAATATATTACCATAATTTAACTCTTTTTAAATTTTAAATAATAAAGAAAATGTTTGTAATATTTGATATTAACAATTTGTTTTAAATTATAATTATATAATATAATATAATAGTATAACAACTAATACAACAATTCAATGATTATTTAACTGTGTTAAGGTGATGATTATACACATAACTAATTAAAACTATTATTTATTTTTTTAAAATGACAAAATTGTTTTTGTGAGTCCAAACAAATTGTTAATTTTTGTACAAGTCGATCCAAAGTTGTTAACAACCTATATTAAATTTTGAATATAAACTATAATTGTTTTTATTATCAAGTGTGTTGTTTATAACACAACAAAATTAACATAAAAATAAATATATTTAAATGGTATTGTCAAACCTTGTAATGTCAATTTATATATTTTAATTTTCATATAATGAAACTACAAACTGTCATATAATTTAATTTGTGTCAAAATATTTAAATCACTTTATTCCATATTTTGGTTATAATAATGTTATTTTTTAATTAATAATAAATAAAAACTCTTTTTGTGTTTTGATACATACACTGATTCATTTCTAATAAATACATTGAAACTGTGATTACTTAAATGTTTGAACAAGTTAAATTATATATTATGTTCTAACCCAGAAAGTAATGACAACATTTTTATTTTACTTCAATCCAATGACATTTTCCTATTATTTATTTATGCCATTCAATAAAAATTTTTTATCAAAAAGTTATTTGTTTTATTTTTCTTTTGTTTTTGGTTTAAATATTTAAATTTTTCTTATTTGTTTTTTCTGGTTATTATTTGTTTTTAATACACTTTTAATTGTATTATTTGAAAACTGTTCTAAAGAAGTTTTTAGCAAATTATTCTAAATTTTTTCATAAAACAGCATATTTTTTATTTTATAATTATTTTCTTTAAATTGAGCAAAAAATTCTTTTGTGAATAAGATTTGTTATTTTATCCAAAAAGATAAAATGCCATTATTTCTTTTTCAAAAAACTGTTATTTAATTGATGTTTGCAACATTAGTTATTAATGTTATTATTATTAAAAATTATTATAATAAAACTATTATATTATTCATAAAAAATTGAAGAAACAATGAAACTTGTTTTAATTACAAACACGAAGTAAATACAAAAAAGAAAGAAATTGGGAAAAAATACACACCTTCTAAAATAAATAACGATAATTTCACCAAATGTAAATCCATTATTGATATCAAATTAAAAAACACAGAAAGACAAAAGGCTGCGCTTAACAAAAAAAGTTGGCGAAGTTAAAGAGAAGTTAAAACTCACTTGGTGAGTCATTCTTGTACAAGACCAATTTCATCAACTTTTTAAAAAGAATGCATTTTGATTGTTGTAAATTTAACTTAACATATTCTGTGTGTCAAAAAGAAACACCACTACCCTGTTAATTCAAGCAATGGTATCGTTCTGAAGTTGAGTGCCAAAATTGACGAACTCACTTGTATTGCGACCAGAAGAGAACTGGAAATTAACAAATCCAATGAAAAACTTGAAATAGTTAAAAAAAGCGAAAAATGACAAAAATGGAAAAAAATAAGAAATCAAGAAAAACCGAATAATTTTGCTAATGATAAAACTCTTTTTAGTTGAAAAGAAAAACTCTAAAATGTTTGTGGCCAACTTTATTAAGTTCTCAAACATGATTTGTAAAGATAGCGCTGGAGCCGAAAACGCTCTTGCTGACCAATTTGATAAATGAAAGAAGATCGAAACACCCAAGGCAAGGTTTCATCAATTAAACTTCAAGCTGATGCACCAGTTTCATTTTTCAAAAAAATAACATGTCGAATATTGGAGTTATTGAAATTTGGTCACAATTTGGTGTAGAAAGATGGAAATCTGACAAGATAGATAATGTTTAAAATGTTACTGAAAACAAATTACAAAGAGTGAATCTATTTCAGACAACATAAAAGAATAACTGAATGATTTGATGGTTTATTCTTATTAACTAACTGCTGAAAAGAAGAATTACATGATTTATTAAGAAATGAACAAAAGAGCAATGATTCGAATGCTGAAATCAACACGTTTAGAATAAAATTGACTCTGATAATGATGATAAAAACTTAAGCAACGAAACATAAATATTAAGACAAAATTAAAACAGTTAAAACTTAAACTGGTCAAGAAAAGAAATATTACACAAAAATTCAACTGATTAAATAAAATAAGAAGAATATTGCTAATAATACTGTATGAACTGAAACTATTGAGTAGAACATCCAGTTGTCTGAACAAAAAAGTCAAAACTATAAGACACAATAAGATTACATCAAAAGAGTTAAAAAACAAAAACTAAACTCCATTAAAATGAGATAAACGCAATAACATGAAAAAGACATCTGTGATACGCATGTCATCAAACATTTGCAACAACATATTGAACATTTGCTGATGCGCCTTTTTGACTTCATCAAACAGAACAATGTTGCACGTCTTCTTCTGACTTCCTCTGTCAATTGTTAACCATTGTTGTGTCCACAAAATATCAGTGGCGTTCCAATCGGTCGTAAAACGTTATGCGAATTAATGTATTCACTCGTGTCTATTTTGACATCGTTGTTTTCATCATAATACCTCAAGTCTGCGCAATCTCAACTTCTCCTGTTATCTCAGCCTTGTGTTTCGTGTCTTCTATTTTCTGTGCAAACACTTTGATCCCTTCGCTGCAACAAAAGCTGAGTCAATGATTGTCAATAAAGAGTGGCTCTCATACTTCTCTCTAATGCCTCTCAAGATTAAATTGTGTCCATTTCTCTCGGCGACGTAGACATGTTATAATTGCCTTTCATATTCAAGAGTTTTTTTCGAATGCACCACGACTTGCTTCATGACAACATCGATGTTGTATGTTTTCATGAAGTAACACTTTTCTGTTGCACCGGCACCCAAAACAGTGTGATTGTATTTATAATAAAAATGAATGGTATCTTCGACTCTTTCACCAATTCCAAAACATATTTCAATCACTTCTCGGACAGTTCTCTGTACTGCTACCAACAATCAGTGCGCCCATTATAATTGCAATGACTCTACACTGCAAGTTTGAAGGAACAATCCTTTTGCTATTCGCTGCACCAAACTTTCACAACAACTCTAGTATTACCAATACCAAGCTCATTAATCAAAACGGGGGTGTTTTTTGTGACTAAATTGAATGTTTTGTCTTTGAATAAGCAACTTGTTCTTGAAAAAAAAATCACCTCCCAACAAACCAAAGTCAAGAAGAAAAAATATGCAGATTAACTTTAAAAGGTGATTGTAAATGATAACGAATTTGGTAATTTTAAAAACAAGATGAGATATTTGTTAGATTGTTGACCGCTCAAAAAATGATTTACAGAAAAAAAACTTGAGAAGCAAAAAACAATAAAACATAAGGTGAGAAACTCAATTACTTGGAGATAAAGTTACAGATTCAAAAGCTTAATTTATTACAACAAATTCAATTGATATTTTAAAAGAGTTATTTTCTGTGTTTTGTTGATGCGTGTTAAGTAGTTTGTGATAATCAATTTTTGATTGAAGTGACTACATGTCAAAATACAATAAAAAGCAATAAAAAGCAAAGAAGTTGATTTTTTCGAGATAAAATATTTGAAAGTTATTAATATTTTCAAGTTTTTACACGTATTATTTATTTATCAATTTCGATGAAATTAATTGTCAAAAAAATCACAAGGGAATGACTGATTTGGGTTGTGCAATTATTGATTAATTGTTTTCAGAAATTTTGTTTAAAAACATTGAGCGTTTTTAAAGTATTGAAGTTTATTAATACCATCGTTAAGTTATACAGTTTGAGTGTTTATTGTTTGTGTTAAACGTATGACAGTATGGAGTCGCAACCCAAAAAAATTGCCGAGTTTGGAGTTTTTTAATTGGTTTTTATCCCAAAAATGTGATAAAAAATAATGAAAAAGTCAATTAATTTTCACGAAATTGGTTTAATCAATTTCGTTAAAACTCAAAGTATAGGTGGAGGCTCCTAAAGCCGGCCCCCCTCCCCCACCCACCTCCTGGGAACAGAGATTACTTAAATGTAAGATTGTGTAAAATGGGGAGTATATACCACGTCATTATAAAGATATTAATAAGTTAATATCAATTATAATTAATAGAGATTTAATCATAATAAATACTACTTGTAATTAATAAATTAAATATTTGTAATTGTAAAAATATATTCGATTTTTTTAAGTAAGAAAATAGAAAAACATTATTTTCATACAACCATGAGAGGGACCCCTTAATGTTCTATAAATAGAAAAGGTTAAGTCAAAATGATTAAACAGGAAAGTGTTATAAAGAATAAATATATAATAATTAATATAATGATTAGGAATAAAAACTATCAAATTTAAGTGAAATAGGAAGTAATAATAATTGAATTAAAAACATAATAATATAATAATGAAGAAATATTAAATGTTAAATATTTAAAAAGTAATAGTAAATAAGAATTAATAAATATATAATAATAAAATAATTTCTATTGATCATATCTTATGTTTTTTAAAATTAAGTAAGAAATATTTATAATTTTGTACAGCCATGACAAGGACCCCTTAATGTTCTATAAATAGAAATTGATTAGATAATTAAATGGTTGAATAATTGAAATATATTATAAATAATAGATACATATATTCTTATTTCTAGTTAAAAATTAAAAATAATAGAAAATATGAGTAAATTATCACAATTTTTTAATAAATCAAATTCTATGATAAACAAATATTTTGATATTGAAATTGTATAAAAATGTAAAATAGTATTAGAAAATTAATAGAAAGTAAAATTTTAAAATATTTCTACTATTTTTAAGGAATGTGAATAAAATGCTTTCGATTTTGTACAGCCATGACGAGGACCCCTTAATATTCTATAAATAGAACACTCTTTGATAATTTAATTGAAATATATTAAAAATTAAGAAAGAATTAAAGAATACAAAAAATATTTTATTAGAAATATTTTAATACATACATGGTTCTATTAAGTTTATAATTATAGATATACTTAATTTATAATAAATAATAATTTCAAAAATACCAAATTATAAATAATAGTTAATAAATAATAAAGAATTTTATATGTAATTTTTTTTGAAAGTGAAAAAGTCTTTTATTTCATACAGCCATGAAAGGGACCCCTTAATGTTCTATAAATAGAACACCATTTCAATGGAATAAATATAAAATTAAATAATTAAATAAATAATACAAAAAGATATTTAATTAGAAATTTTAATACATATAGAGTTATTTATTGTTTATATTAAAAATTTATAAATAATTTATATTAATTAATAATTTAAAGAATAATTTATAAATTATAATAAAATAATCAATAATATTAAATAAATCAATTTGATATGTAAAATTATTTTTAAAGGGGAGTGAACAAAAAAACATACATTTTCATACAGCCATGAGAGGGACCCCTTAATGTTCTATAAATAGAATTATTTAATAATTAAATAATCCATAGAAATAGTAAAATAATTGACTATTATATATTAATTCAAACAAAATTAAACGTGTTAATAAAAAAGATATTTATTAAAAAATTTTTAATAATAATTTGGTATTTTATTAATTAAAAACATTATTAATAAATAATTAACAATTTTTATATTTTATTTGTAAATTTTAAATAAATTAAGTATTATTAAGTAATAATATAATTAATATAAAATCAATATGTTATTATTTTTTTCAATAGATGTAGTAGTTTGACAAGTGTTACAATACCATCAAGTGTGATATCAATTATTAAATTTTTTTTTGTTTTATTTGTTATTATTTAATAAAAATAAAAAATAATTGAAAAAGTCAATTAATTATTTCACGAAATTGATTTAATCAATTTAATCAATTTATCGCAAAGTATACAATGAGGCTCCTAAAGCCGGCCCCCCTCCCCCACCCACCTCCTGGGAACAGAGATTACTTAAATGTAAGATTGTGTAAAATGGTGAGTATATAGCACGTCATCATAAAAATAATAATAAGTTAATATAATAGAATTAAGTGATATAAAGTCAAAAAATATAAGATATTAATTAATAAATAAAGTATATGTAATTGTAGAAATTTATTCAATTTTTTTAAGTAAGAAAATTAAATACCTTCATTTTGTACAGCCATGACCCCCTTAATGTTCTATAAATAGAATTGTTTAATGAATTTATCAAATATAATAAATAATAGAAATATAAAATAATTAAATAATTAAATAATTAAATAATTTGAAAGAAATATTTCATTAATAATTTTAATAAATAGAGTTATTTGTTGATAATGTTTATTACATATAATTAATTTATATTGAATAATAATTTTAAAAAATAATAAATTATAAATAATAATTAATCATTAATATTAATTAAATTTTATATGAAAAGGTTTTAAAAGGGAAGTTAAATAAAGTCTTTTATTTTGTACAGCCATAAGAGGGACCCCTTAATGTTCTATAAATAGAACACCATTCATTAATACATTGCAATTATGATAAAGAATCAAATATATTATTAAGAATATGAAAAAATGGTAATGTTTCTAGTTACAAATTGAAAATAATCAAAAAGATGAGTAAATTATCATGAAAAAATAACAAATCCATTTTTTTTCATTTTTATTTATTTAATATTAAAATATATTATTATTGAAATATTTTATAATAAATTAATAATAATACAAAGTTTATATAATTTTTTTAAAGGGAAGTTAAATAAAAGCTTTCATTTTGTACAACCATGAGAGGGACCCTTTAATGTTCTATAAATTGAATTTTTTTATTAATACATTGAACTATACCTTAAGTAAATAATTGAAGAATAATATCAAATAATGAAAACGAAATCAATAGTATTCATTATTTAAAGAATTAATATTTTATTTCTAATAAATAAATTATTGATGTTGTTTTGTTTATTTTGAGAAATAACAAGAATACTTAAGAAATTTGACATGAATTTTGAGAATTGTATGAAGTAAAACAAATGTTTAAAAAAAACGTGGTTGTTAATCTGAATCCAAATGTGTTAATAAAAAGTGGATTTGAGTATTTCCGTTATAACCTTTTTCATAAATTTCACAATAATTTAAATGTATCTTTTCTTTAAATACCTTTGAAATACCAAACAAAATAATAGAAATGATAATGTAGATGGTATTAATTAATTAATAAGAATAAAGATTAAGTTGAATAAATAATTTTTATTAAATAATTTTTTTTATTTGTGTAAATTTTCAAATTGTGGAGTAGAACACTGATTAAATTATTAAATTTAAAGAAAACACTTAAT
>NW_004191875.1:0-3279 GCF_000330505.1 Entamoeba invadens IP1
TGTGACACGATAACTGGAATGTGTGTTGGATGCAAAATTGGATATGTTCCAAATATCACAACATCGCTTCAATGCATCATATGTACAGACTTTGATATCAACTGTGTGGAGTGTGTAACTGATGAAAGAAAGTGTAAAAAATGCAAGCCTGGGATGTATCCAGATGAACAAAGTGGGGCGTGTAAAAGTTGTGATACTACATGTGATTCGCAGTGTGAAACATTTTCTGGTATTTGCACCGGATGTTCTTCAAATCATATATTTAATGATCCAAAAGATAAGAAGTGTGCCACTTGTTCGTCTTTTGATTCAAATTGTTCATCTTGTTCTTCAGATTTTACTCGTAAATGTACGTTATGCAACACCAATTATTACCCAGACATCACTTCAAATAAATGTGTTGAATGTAACACGATAGACAACTGTAAAACGTGTTCTCCGAGTAATATGTATTGTTTAACATGTCAAGATCCTTACATTCAAAAGAATGGAATGTGTGAAAGTTGCCCAATTGGCTTTTTCAAAGAGAGTGAAACCAAATGTGGGGAGTGTTACAACTTCATTGAAAAGTGTAATCTTTGCGACACACTTTCTGTAGGAAAAGCGAAGTGCACCAAGTGTATTTATCCCTTTGCAATCAAAAATGGGAAGTGTGACTGGTGTGGAAGTGGGGAACTTAATGATAAACAAAATGGTGTGTGTATCAACACAAATAACAGTTGTTATTCACCAACAAACAATACTTTCTGTATCAAATGTGGTAAAGATGCTTTTCTATCAAATGGAAGTTGTGTTGTTGATTCAAATTGTGAATCTGATTCTTCTCTCTCGTTGACTTCATGTGACTGTTCCTCTCAAATTTCTACAAATTCTAAGTGCATGGAGATGTTATCAAAATGTAAATATCAAAAATCCTTCAAACAAAGCACCAGCTGCATTTCATGCGAAGATGATAATATCTTAAACGAAGGGAAATGTGTTGGTGTAACAACAAATGAAGTAATAAGAAATCAAATCGTTTATATGTGTGAAACTGGGAAATATCTTACAGTCGATAATAAATGTCAAGACTGTGATTCAAAGACCATGATATGTACCAACATAAACAATTTGTCCCTTTCTCTTTTGTGTAAACCAAACTATATTTTCACATTAAAAGATTCGTTGTGTTCCGATGATACAAATTGTGCGTCTATTAAAAACAACGAGTGTGTCAAATGTTATAATGACAACTTTGAGGTTTCCAAAGGGAAGTGCACGAAGTGTAAGAATGATAATTGTGCACTTTGTGTTGGTGGAAAGTGCCAGATGTGTTCCGCAAATCATTTAATGTATTCTGATAACCAATGCGTTGCAAAGGAATTGGTGAACTGCATGAGTTCGAGTCATAGTGGTTGTACACAATGTAAAGAAGAGTTTTACCAAATAGACGGCAAAAATGTTGAAGGAAAGTACGAGTTTTGTGCCAAAACAGAAGCCAAATTACGCTGTAAATATTACTCTCCAAATCAATTAAAGTGTATTGAATGTCTCAACGCATATAGTCTCAAAAATGGAATTTGTGCAGAAACATTTGACGATGAAACATTTGAAGAAGAGAACCAGACTGAAGCGTTTAATAGTTTAAAAGGCGACTTAAAAACACAAGAAACGGTTGAGTGTCAAATAAGAAACAACAAAGGATGTCAACGGTGTTATGATGGCTATTTTTTGAGTAATACTCTTTGCGTGAAGTGTTTGAATGACTGTTTGAGTTGTTTCAATTCTTCATATTGTACTTCGTGTTCTTCTGAGCATTTTCTTGACTTGTTCATGAAGTGTCAGACGCTTGGAAATTTGGCCAGAAGATGCGAAATTTCTTTGCCTTCTGGAATAGGATGTGCAATATGCAAAATGGGATATTACAAGACCGAAAAAGACTGTAACGAGTGTGACAGTTCTTGTCATGTATGTGTGAAGAAAGATGAGTGTTTGTCGTGTAAAGAAGGGTACTTTAAAATATCTACAGAGTCGACCAAATTGTGTTTATCGAATTCTACACTCAACAATTGCACAAAATCGACATCAGAAGGGTGTGTTCTATGTGAAGAATCCTTCTACTTACAAAACGGTCGTTGTTTTGTGTGTGAAAATGATTGCTTGACATGTCGAAACGGTGACTCGTGTGAAACGTGTCGAACTGATCATGTTTTGGTTGGAGGAAGGTGTGTCCATTACACCACAATTGAACACTGTACCCAAGCAGAAAACTCACAATGTGTTGCTTGTGAAGGCAGTAACAGACCATCAGATGATGGTGAGAGTTGTGTAAACACTACAAATTATGGTGTTGTAATTGGAATACCTGTCGCTGTTTTAATCGTATTTTTCATACTCATAGCAATTATTTTAGTCGTTGTATTATTCATCAATACAAAGAAAAAAGAAAAAATGAAAATGAAGAACATTTGTGTGTTTAAAATGAAGCGTTCGAATATTGACATGGACAATATAAATTCTGTTTTATTATCGAATAAGAAGTCAATTAAATTCAATTTAAATAACGACAATCCCATTCCAGTCGACAAAGAGACTAGAGACTTGATATGTATTGGCAATCAGTCAAAACGCAATATGAAAGTACAATTCAGTGTTATTGAAGGGTGTGATTCTTACCAAATTCGCACAGTTCCTTCAATCATAACACTAAAAAGGGGCGAAGCTTGTGAATTTGAAATATTTATAAAACCACTATGTTCGTGTAAAATCGAAGAAAATGTGATGGTTACTTCACTTGATATAACAACAGGAAATGTGGTAAACGCTAAAATAGGAATTGACACAACAACACAACAGACGACCAAACTTAATTATAAAGAACTTGATGTGATCACCAAACTTGGCGAAGGATCATTTGGCATTGTGTATATGGGAAATTACAAAGGTAATTTAGTAGCCATAAAAAAGATGAAACAAATTGCATCAACAAACACTTTAACAAATGAAATCACTGATGAAAAGAAGTCACTTCAAGAATTTGAAAATGAAGTGAACATGTTGGACAAATTTAGAAGTGATTATATCGTCCACTTCTATGGCGCTGTGTTCATACCAAACAAAGTGTGTATGGTCACCGAATATGCTCAGTTTGGGTCTTTAAATGATATTTTGAAACATAAAAAGTCGGATGAGGTTGAAACAAGAATTCGTGTTAAAATTATTTTAGATGGAGCAAGAGGAATTCAATATCTTCATGAGAATGGCATATTACACAGAGATATTAAACCAGACAACATCTCA
>NW_004191875.1:3379-6098 GCF_000330505.1 Entamoeba invadens IP1
TAAACGACTCAAAAAACAAAGTTTGATGTCTGACGAACAATTTGATGTGATTCAAAAATGTTGGTGTATTAATCCAATCAAAAGAATTGATATTGGAGAAGTTGTCAGTTTGATTAATGGCTTGATGAATAATTGAATTTATTATTCAAAATATGAATAATTACTATATTATAATTATTAGTCAAATATCACCACAAATAATTGACAGTTTGTTAATATTTTTATAATTTTTAATGTATATAATATTTTATATATTTTTAACCCTTAAAAATGGTGTTTTTAATAATTCACAAAACAAAGTTATCAACACGTTTTAACATTTATATTAATTAATAACACATATACAATATTGTTAATACAAATACGATTATTAAATATAATTCCCAGTTGAAAATTATTGTTTATGACATTGTTATTTTTAAATAATGATTGCAATTTGTGTCTAAATAATTGAACATTTTGTTGAAACCATGAAAATTCAAATTTGAACATTTTTATTTGTTTATTTGTGTAACTACTTTGATGTCCTCGTTTTTCATCGAACAGCTTTTTGTTGATAATTGCATCAAAGCGAGTTATTATATCCAATTATTTTTTGTTAACTGTTGTATTATTGTTTATATAACAACACACAATAGTAAATACATGTATTTTAACAAAACCATAATGTTTGTGATAAACTTAAATGAAGGCATTTATTAAATATTAATTCAAAAAAATTTGACAACAACAGTTGATGTATAAGGTATCACTGTTAATTTCTACACCTATGTTTAAAAACAGCTAATAAAATAAAAAAGTGGCAAATTTTAAATGTGTAAACATGTATCATCAAACTAAAACTTTAAGATTAATAATTTTCATCAAAAACAAAAAAATAAATAGATTTTTAACACGTTAAAGTGTTTCAATAGGCAATAATAAACATATATTATTTTATATAAATAAACAACTAAATTGATATAAAATCATAATATATATTCAATCAACTGTTGCGAAAAACAACAAGCATCGGTAATTGTAAAAAAATATAATTATAAACTATTGATATTTTTTGAATATATACCTAATAATTTTCCAAGATTATTTAAATAAGTTTTAAGACAAAATTTTAAGAAAATGTGAAAAAGCACTATTCATATGTTTGAGAGTTAAAAGATAAAAACAATGATATTAACTTCTTATTAGTTTTGAGGTATTGTAATTTTAGTTATTTATTATATATAAATTTAAATCTTAATACTAGAAAACTAGGCCAAAAATACATAAATGGGGAAAAGTATATTGATATATAACAACAATTTGAATTATATCGTGGATAACTTGTATTCGATAAAAGTAATGATAAAATTGATATAAGATTATAAAATTAAAATGTTTCGTTAAAAATAATTTATTTTTTCAATTTTTATTATTAAATTATTCAATTGTTTTTGAAATGATTATTCACATTATTACAGTTGGGCCATTAGACATTAGCCCAAAGAAAAACTAATTATTTTCTATTGTTATATTAAAATAATAAACTATACCTAAATAAAAGTCATTTTTTTAAAATATTTGTTTTTTAGTAAAAACCCATGTTTTTTTAAAAATAGGAATTTCTTTGGGCTAACGTACATTTACTGGGCTAAGGTTCATTTTCCCTACTGTAATGTTTATTTTTGATCAAAATATATTTCTCAATATTTATAATACTCATAAGTCAAATTCAATTATATTTTTTGGAAATGCTAAATAAAGCTTGTTTGTGTGTTAAATATAACCATTTTAAAAACAAATTCATAATAATATCAATGTAAAATATTATAATAAACAAACGTTTCAATGTTCAAGTTTTAATGAGTGTAAATTGTTCATTTTAAAGTTTTTTATACCCATTTTTTGCTATAAATTAAAATTTGATAAATTATATATTAAAGTGCATCACAAAATGGTCGACCACCATAAAATTGTCGTACGGCTTTTAAAACAATTTATTTACACAAAAGATTCACTTTGAAAAATGATTTTTCTGATGAATTTTCTTGAATACTCACCGAAGTAATAGAATGTTAAGAACACTTCGATGGTTAAATGTGTATTTCTTACATCAAACAAAAATACAATATTAATAAGTATTAGTTATTAACTTATTATTTATAGTTTAAAATGATCAATAAAACCATCTAAAATAACCACACAATTAATTTAAGTTGTTCCCACTGATTCTCTTTTCATAACGGTTCTCCACATCTTGGATTTGAACCGAAAGACGACCTGTAAAATGTTCTGTTACCACTGAATATGGTTCATTCATGAATTCTCTAATATGGCGCGCATGTTCCTTTTTATAATACATTCTGTACTCATGTTCATCCTTTGTTGTTTCCTTGTCTGACGCAATTTGTGTTTTAACAAACCCACAGATATAAAATGCAGAAATGATGTTTTTTGAAATCGCCGCTTTGTGGAAAGAAGAAACAATAGCGACAATTTGTTTGGTCAAGCTGCTGGTCCTGATTTCTTCGATGGTCGATGGTCTTAAACCTTTGGAACTAAACAAGTAATCTATTGTTTCTCTTTTGCCACTTTTAACTTTTTTCTTGATCTCAACAACTTCGTCACTTTTCAGAATGAGTTCATTTCCAATTTTTTCCTTTGCTGCGTTTTGCACTTCTTTATATCTGATCAATTTCTGTTGGTAATTTTTAGTATTTATGATGCATTTATAATAGTT
>NW_004191875.1:6198-8941 GCF_000330505.1 Entamoeba invadens IP1
TATTATCTAATACACAAATTATATTTTACTATAACACTATTATATCGATATTGATTACAGATTAAAATTATATATAATTATAGTAAAATGTTTGTAAAAAAATAAGAATTAGAAACATAGTTATTTTTAGGGTTTTCGGGTTTTTTATACCCATTTTTGTTGTAAATCAAACCTTTATAATTAAAATATTATTTTTTATACTATTTATTTTATAATGTATCAAATTTATTTTTACATTGTCGTTTTTGTTGAGTGTTTTAATATATAATACTCATATTAAAATATTACTATTTTAAATTATATTAATATAATAAACACATAACAAATACTTTATTTAATTATAGTAATAGGTTTGAGACAAAAAATAAGATTTAAAACCGCAGTTATTTTTCGGGTTTTCTAGGCTTTTTGGCTTGAATTTGCTTCCTAATGTTGGTGAGTTTCTCTTGTTGAAAACGGTTTTTTCTGTCTTCATAATTTTCGAAAGCAACTCTGGTCGCTCCAACAACTTAAAATTCTGCAGCAATACCCAAGAATTTGCAGACCTTTCTTGCGCTACTGATATCCACCTTTACCACCCCAGTGATATAATCTCAAATATTGTAATTTGGCGACTTCTTTCATATTTCCTGGAGCTCGCTTTCGCTGGAAGTGTGTGGCACAAATGATATTCCTGCTTTTTTAAAAGAGCTCGTGACATTGTCTCCATTTGCCACACACTCCCAGGAATAGATCAACTCTCTATTTTTTTCCTCTTCAGACATGTTAATATATTTTTTCATTGCTTTTTTAAACTTTGGGGAATTTATTTGATATTTTCCTACTTTTTTCAATATTTTTACCTTCTTTTTTTAATAAAGTGAATTTGTGGCAAACATAATTGTTTTTGTCAGCCAAAAATTTCTTTTGGTTCCCGAATATTCCCAAGTCCATTGGTTGACATAAATGGGAACTGTGGGGGACCTCCTTTATCATTTCAAGTTGATTTTACAAAAACAGATTTTGGATTTCATTGGAAAAATAGCCTGAAACCCCATCAAGTATCAGGAAGACTTTCATATCGGCACGCACACCCATTTGTTCTCTTTTTGCCTTAATTGTCGGGAAGAACACTTTTTAACCAGAGGGTGGATAATTTAGTATTCAAAACACCCGATTTTTGTGTCCTTATTAAAGCCCGACTTTTAAGGGATATAATAGCAACATCTTCCAGAGAAAGTCTTTTTGTTACCACAAGTGGAATTATTTTGGTTCCATCAAGGCATCCACAACACAAAAGACTTGTTCTGGAACTTTCTCTTTCAACTTCATTAAACACATCTTGTCCTCTAGAAATTTCTGCATAGAATATTTTAGAATGGAGAATCGACTCATTAACCAAATCCGACCTCATCAAGGTTAAAAATGAGTTCAAAATGTCACCTGTCAATTTTCTTTTTCAATTCAGTGTAATATTGCAAATTTGGATTTTTTGGTTTATTTCAATAAACCATGTTATAGTAAAATAAAGCTATTGTTTAAACCAAACAAATCAAATTGACAAAATAGTAAATTACGTTTGTTTATTAATGATATAATTAATACAAAACAGAACTAACATTGCATTTTATTGATTACGACTTCGTGTTTAGTTAATGTATCAGTGACAGCATTGTTTACTGATAAGAGTTAGTACACATAAGGTTATTAAAATTTTCAGTTTTTTCAAACCATTTTTTTATAATTTTAATAATATTTTAATTAACAATTATAGTTATTTAATACTCTAATTATCAACACTCAGACATATAACCCAAAAATAGCTTAATAATTATTATCATAAAAACAAACGAATTGTGTTTAATACACAATATACTTTCACAATAAATAATCATTTTTTGAAATAATGGTATTTCAAAGACTTGCCCAAAGTAGTATATAAATTATGTAGATTTAGGGGGCACCCCATTTTATCTATATTTTATAATACTTTAATTAAATCGCGAGGGACGCGAATCTGAATTTTTCCAAAATTCGGAAATATAGTACCGAGTTTTTTTTAAATTATTTTTTTATTTTCCCTATAAAATGATGGAATCTTACATGAATGAAGCGTTTTGAAAGTATATCGAGCTTTGTCCTTTAAAATTATTATATAATTTAAATACAGATGAAAATATAGATGAATTTATAGATGATTCTGAAAATATTAGTGAACTTGAAAGTGAACATGTAAGTGAATCTAGTGATGATGAATCAAGTGAGCAAAGCATCGACACATCCAAAGGATCTGGAGTCCACATCTACGATGTATCCATGAATCAAGTGAAGAAAATGTAAATGATCATGTTTATTATAATGAAGAAGATATAAAGTTGTAGCTAACTTAGATTGTGATTCTTCCAAATTTAAAACAAGAATTAATAAATTTAAAGAATACTTTAATCAGTTTACTAGAAATAATAATATAAAAGATATAATTGTAAAATATTATGTTAGTCCTAATGTTATTCAAAAGGTTATGAAATATTGTTGTGTTTAAATAATAAAAATATTTATCAAAAATTTCAAAACTTTATGGATCATGGTTATTGTAAAGGAAAAGATGGAAAATATTTTAAGTTAATGTAATTACATTGATGATAATTTAATAGATATTTATTGTTCTTTGAACCTGAGTGTATTTTTTGTAAAAACAAAGTAATAAATTTTACATCTTATTTGAAGACATCTATTGAGTATGTTATTTTTATAGTTATTATAA
>NW_004191875.1:9041-11469 GCF_000330505.1 Entamoeba invadens IP1
TTATATAAATAATACTGTTATATTACTTTATTAATAATATATTTAGTAATGTATAAATAATATATTTTTATTTTTATCTTAAAATAAATGAGTACAGATAATACTTCTCAATCGAAATCATAGTCATTAAAAACATTTTTCAAAAATTTGTTTTTTTCTAACAAAACAAATCAAACTACAAAGACGGACCCATTAAAACAAATGGATACTTCTGAAATTATTAAAGTAAGAGACGCAACACGAAGCGGGAGCAAAGCTTCAACACCAAAAACAGCATTTGGTATGTCTTATTCTTCAAATGAAAGGGAAGATGAATATTATATTGACGAGAAACTCATGCTAAAGGCTGAGCGAAGAATCGACACATCTTTTAGATGTGGTGAGACTTTATCTGATATTACTTCTAAACATATTATAGCTTTACAGAAGATAATAAACAAATACAATTTAAAAGAAATAGATATGTTAAAACAATGTAACAAGGAAATCAATAGATATATTAATAATAACCCAGAAGTTAACTTAATCAATACAAAAGATTTAAATGCTACTATTTATATAAATGGATATGTATTTTGTAATATTAAAGGTAAACAAACATTAATAAAGAAACAAGTTAGAATTACTAAAAATGATCTTGACAATAAAGTCAAAAATATAGAGGGCGAAAAGCAATAACAATTAGTATTATTACTTAATAAAACAGAAGAATTAGAAAACAATCAAAATAATATGAGAGATGGAATTATAAATAAGATGCTTCCGATATTAGAACATTATATTACTGTTAATAATTAAGATGTTAGTAAATTATTTGATAATTAATATTTATAAATAGATACTTTTATTTTTATAACAATTATAGGTTCTGGGATATCGGTATCATAATCTGCGTTTAAGGCTTTAATTATTTCATCATGATTTAATATTCTTGTTTCTAGAACGCTAATCAATTTGTTCAAAGCATATTTATCTGTTAAATGATATGTTTTATTCCAACCTTCATTGGTTTGGTAATTACATATTACATTTTCATTACTTTGTATAGTTTAAAGATAATCATTCAAATATTCTTTAAATTTTTCCATTCTTTTAATTGAAAATTTTTATCCACATCCAAGATCAACAAATAAGGATTTGTTATCTAAATCATATTTAACATAATCATCAACATCTTTATCATAATCAAGTTTATTAATTTGTTCCGTCATTTTAAGGAAAATAAAAAATTACATTAATATAAATTTAAACCGAACGGACCAAAGGTTCCTAAAGGAGACTGGAGCTTTGCTTCCTCCAAGTGTTGCATCTTCGAAACGAATTTGAGATTCTAGAGACATCATAGATGTTGATATTTTGGGAAAATTCAGATTAGCGTTGGGGCTTCTTCCCTTCAGGTTTTGGAAACCCCGTCCCATCGCGATTTAGAAAATATAGATAAAAAAGTCATTGTCTAAAATCTGCATAATTTAATTTCTACTATCATATCAATATTACTTTTTATTTAAATTTTTATTTCCTTAAAATGGTACAGCACAATGTGCCTAAGGAGCAAAGCTCTGTTAAAGTTTTTTATAATAGTTTAGAAATCGAAAACATAGAAGATAAGATTACTATTAAAACATTAACACTTAAAAGGTATAGAAAATGCGTTTTTGGGAAATGATGATTAAGAATAACAAAAATATTCAATAATAAACTTGTTTCATAAAAACGTCATTTTTTTCAGTTACGATTTTGTGAAAAATATGATAATAATTAAAAATATTATAAATTACTTATTGTCATTAGTCTTGCAACATTTTTGTAATTTTTTCTTGTGCACAATTTCAACCATTGACTCTAACATTCAACGTACTTTTTATATTTTTCGATGTATTTTTTACAAACAACATTACACACAATAAAAATGTTTTCATTACTTGTATTATTTATTTATTATTTATATTTCAAATATTACTACAAATGCTCAATTAGATTTATGTCACAACTCGGAGCTGGCCATTTTTGAATGATAAAACGTTTTTATTATTCAAATACTAAAGTGTACAGTAAAAACTTTAGAGAGTCGGTGGGTGTGATAATTTTGTTTTTTTAAAGTGGGAATTTTAAGACAATCAAACCTTAATTACCGCTCTATAAAGAACTTTATTTTTAGTTTCATTGAAAAGTACCATCTTTTGAGAGAATCCGCTTTTCAAAAGTACCGTTTTTGAAAAGTTTTACTCTATTTTGATTTGTGCACATAGGCGTTGTATTGCACAATTTTTTTCCCTTTTGATTACGTTTTAATTGTTTCATTTTTATTATTGTATTGCTTTTATAACGTTTTGATTATTATGGAGGTTTAATACAAAATTGTATAAAATGGAAGTATATTGTATTGTTTTACAATTCCTATATTGATACACATCTTTATATTTTGCTT
>NW_004191875.1:11569-18861 GCF_000330505.1 Entamoeba invadens IP1
ATAAATTGCCTTGCAGAAAAAAACAAGTTGCCTGTAACTATAATAAACATTTGTAATGTTTTGTAATAGAAAACTGTGTATACCAAATAACAACACTTTATGAGTTTTGAGCAAGTATAATTTGAACACTATTGCATTCCACATATAACAAGACGTAAATTCACAATTAAATTTATACTGTTTTTATGAAGATACTAGCCATAATATTCACAAATGATGAAAAATAAATATTGGGTATTATTTGTGGAACGAGTTTGTTTTTTATTTAAATATAACTCAATGTAGTATATTCAAAACAAAAACGATCAAACTTTAATACCAAGAATATCACAACAATTGTGGCATATTCGTATATTCATTATTTGTATAGAATGATCGCTACATGCTCCTTGTCTGCATTGAAAGCAAACATATGATTTTTTTCTACATTTTTTCATGTGACATTGTCGTCTTATTGTGTTTTCCACTTTGTCGCCCAGTTGCCATCTTAAAACAACAAATTCACCAAACACTCCTATGTTTCTCCCAGTATCAAGTTTTATGTTTCGAAAAGGAGATAAGTTTCCACATATTAAACTCTCTCCAAGTGTTTTCATGAAGTGACGATGTTTGTATTTCGGATTTCCAAGTTTGTGTATAATATATGGATTTTTGGTTGCACAATTAAGCCAGTCATAAAAACAAGCAACTGGATACCTACAAGTCTTTTTCCTAAGATCGATATAATGTATAAGTTAATCAAATCTATCAGTTCTAATTTTAGATTTATTGTACAACATAATAATTTCGGGTTTCATTTTTGTTCCTATATTTATTTCAAAACTATTCACAAGGGAAGTCACCAATTTTACATCTTTATTCTTTTTGGTTTTATAACACACAAGTGTTAACCCATCTGAATAGACAAAAGTCGAATGATACAATTCTTGTTTAATTGTTTTCCATTCAAATGGAATGTAAGTTCGGTTCGACCTAACAGTAGACAAAACGTGCAGTCCATTTTGTCTCATTAATGTGATATTATCAAATGTTGAATATAAGTTATCTGTAACAACACAACGGTATGTTCCAAAAAATGGAGATATTAGTTTACAGAACGTTTTTCTAAGTTGACTCTCTGAAGGCTCTGTTCTTTAAACTTTTGTTTCTTTTCTAAAACTATTTCTTCTTTCTTTTTGCCGTTGTTTTTCTTTTAAGTTTTGAATACTTATTGATGATATTTCTTATTTTAATTTGTCCATAAAAGTTTCATTTTTTGTTTTTCGATATTTTATTTTTTTCCTTTGAAAACCCGAACTTGTTCAATGATTTTATGTAAGTTTTCATCTGAGATATGATATTTTTCACAATGATCAAATAATCTGTTTTTATAATCAATATCAATAAACAATTGTTCGATTTTTAAATCACTCAGATCCTTTTTAAAATAATCAGTTTGAATAACTTCTTCGTGAATTTGTTCTGATTGAGCGAAACTAACTTATTTTGAGAATAAATTGGTTCAATTATTTCAGTTTGAGTAGACTCAATTTTTGAATAAACAGCTTTAATTGTTTTTTGTTGTGTGTTTTGAACAATTAATTGTTTTTTGGTCTTGAAAAATATTCAAATTGAACCATATAACCAGTTTTTGCATCGTTAACACAATCAACACGTATACCTCTTTGATGTGGTTTGTCTTTCATAAATACTTTATCTCTAAATCTTCCAGTGTATGGAATAATATGTTCATCAACGGTAATAAATGAAGAAGGATTGTACAACGTTAAAAAATTATAGTTGAGAATCTTAACAATTTCGTAGACAGGTGCAGTGGATGAAAGTTCAATTCGTTCTTTTCTTGTTTTCAGATCATCAAAAAGAAGGCACCTCATTATATCTTTAAACTCTGCATATGACATTTTGGTATTTACATCGGAATTTTTAAAAATAGATTCCATTGTTTCATCTTTAAAACACGTGTTGGAAATTATTATAATCCCAATAAACACACGAAGCTTATCAATTGAAATTGGGTTGATTGAATAAAAACTTTTGTGTT
Source organism: Entamoeba invadens IP1 (assembly GCF_000330505.1). Taxonomy (NCBI): domain Eukaryota; phylum Evosea; order Mastigamoebida; family Endamoebidae; genus Entamoeba; species Entamoeba invadens. The sequence goes on from NW_004191875.1 coordinate 13,611, forward strand.
CTTTTACTTTTCCAATTTTTTGTAAACACTTTAGACATTCTAATACATTCCTTGTTTCAATTTGTTTAATTAAATCCATTTTCATAATAATTTCATAGTTCGGTGGTAACAATAAAGACAAAAATTTAAAAGATTCTGTATGTTCAAGAGAAAACGAGTTTTCACATGAAAATAAATAAAATAGATTTTCAAGAATTGGTATTTCGTTGATGAGAGAAGTGTTTTTAAAAAACCACTTTTTGATTGTTTCCAAATCTACTTTATTATTTGCTCACTGTAAACGGTTGTATATTTTAGACCACTTTCCAAAATATTCATTTCATGTAATATTGTTTCATATGAATCGATATAGTATCTTATATAAGTTAGTTTTTCCCCAACATCAATTCTTTGGTTTGTGTATTTGACAATAATACATAAAATTTGATCATTAAATAATTTTAAAAATGTTTCAAAAGGATTATTTGTTTCAAACCGTATGGATGGGGTTTTTTCTTCAAATTCAACATTTGGTGTATCTTGAGGAATAGATGATTTCCAAATTGTTGTCTTACTTTCAAAAACTTTGTCTTCTTGATAAACTGTTATTTTCACTGGTTTTGTTTTTTTGTTGTTTTCATACAATTTTCTACACTCTTTTTGTTCAATTGCTTCTTTGACTATTTGTTCGACTTCATTTTTATTTAATTTAATATCTTCATCGTATGTATCTTCGTCTTTAAAATCATAGTATTCATTTTCTTCGCGTTCGATGTCTTCTTCTTCAATTTTGTCCATAGTTTATTTCATCTTCTTGTTCTTCTTGTTCTTCTTCAATAAGCATCGTTACTAATTCATTCATTTTTGAATATTTAAAACCCTATAATTATTAAAAAAATATTTATTTGGTGTTGATATTAATGTTAATTTAGTTATATATTTTATAAAATTTGTTATTATTTTAAAGTTTATATAAAGTTCAAAACAATAAATCAAAATAAACAGACATAAAATTGTCTTTTTAACAATTAAGTGTTAAGAAACAAAACATATAATTTTTCTACAAAAGAAGGAAAAAATTCTAATACTTTTCCAACAATGTTTTTACAAAAATATAAAACCATTTATTTCAATTATCTTAATAAAGAATTTATAGAAATGTTATTAACATCTTTATTGTGAATCCTAACAAGTGTTTTATTTATATAATCTTGCTTTATGTTTGGAAGGTGTTGTTTTAAACGTACCACTTTTAACATTAAAAGCAATTATATTTTTAACTTTATTTTCTACAATTTGTTTTAACCAATAAAAAATAAATAATTTAATATAAACTCGGTACTATATTCCGAATTTGGAAAAATTCAGATTCACGTCCCTCGCGATTTAATTAAAGTATTATAAAATATAGATAAAATGGGGTGCCCCCCAAATCTACATAATTTATATACAACTCAAAGCACTCCTCAGTTGTGTTCGCATTGACTCTTTGCGAATTTAATAACAAAAAAATATGAATCAAAATTTCAACACATTTCTCTAGTTTTTAATTAAAAAGCATTTTTGGGCACGAATTAATTATAGGGGGTCTATAAACTGGTTGGGATCCATAAACTAGTTGGGGAATGCTTCAAAACTTGGAAATAATTACAATGTATAACATAATCTATTATTATTTATTGTTATTATTCAAAACAACTAAATTTTTTAATTTTCCGTTTTCGCTCACTTTTTGGAACAATTTTGATTTATTTTTTTGTGAAAAGAAAAAGGATTTATTTACTGGCCAATAATATGAACGCTTTTTGTGAGTCAAGTACTGTATTTGTAACTTTTAAAATATTTTTTTCAAATATTGTTTTGTAACAAACCCATTGCGAAGTGATGGGTAAAAATATAGATTAATTTTTGGTTTTAAAACGAAAAATGAGACCTCTGTTTTTGTATTAATCTAAAATATATTCATCTTTTCTCTTAACGATATTATTTATTTTAATATGTTTAAACACAAAGTGTTGTATATGACACATATGGAATAAGGTAATAATATTATTGTTCGTTATAAAAAAATAATATGTCATAATATATGTTTTAAAAAGTTGAAAAACGAATCCCTGTTGAAAAAATTATACTGTTTATTAAGAAAAATTAAATTTTTAAATTGTATTAGATAACATTAATTGAATAAATAAATTGAAATGAATGATGGGTAAATGCGCTACATTTATAATTGTAACTTTGTTGATTTTTTTGAAAATAAAATGAAAAATAAATAGTTTTATCGATAGTAAATTATAATATTGTTTTAGTTTTATAAATTAATAAAGTCAACTTTAATAAACACAATCTTGGATATCAAGAGTGAGTTTTGTTGATAATAAAAAGCTGTTAAAAACATGTTAAATACTCTATTTGAATGTTGAGTTTCTGATCCTTGTTATTTATTAAGAAACAAGTTGATGTTTGAACAATTATTCTTGATAAAATAATAATTTTATAAACTAATAAATAAGCATAATATATATTATTAATAATTTTGCATATAATAGTATAATATAACATACTTCTTAAGTAAAAACATTTTATAAAAATAATGTTTTTTATTAAAATAATTTCAAAAAAAATCAAATCAACATTTATTGCCATAATAATTTCTAATGAATCTCGACAAACAATTGAAGTTTAATATTTTATTATATTAAAATATTAATTGTATAAACCAAAAACGTTGATTTGTCACAACATAAACTTTAAATAAAATAAAATAAAATTAAAAATAAATTAAAAAGTCAACAGATTTAAAAAAATCGAATTTTGGACTTTAAAAGAAAATATTCTGAACTCAAAACAATAATTCATTGCGATATTTATAATATGCGAGGAGAGGTTGTGGTAAAATATAATATACAATGCATGTGAGAGCGAGATAATATAATTTCAACACTTTTTGTGAAGGGTGTGAATTAAATATTTGAATGTGTGCTATATGATAAAAAATAAGATTCTCTTCAGAAATAATTAATTTTATCCACAAAAATAGAAATAATTTGTTTTTATATATTGGTTATTTTTAGGTTTCATTGGTTTTTTTATTAATTTCTAAAATTGCAAAACAACAAAAACAAAAATAGACAATAACATGTTTTATATTTCTCAAAACTGCAGAGCAATTTTTTTCCAAAATACGTGTAAATATTATTTTTTTTCTTTTAAAAGTTTCTAATAAATTCCCCAACAAGTTTATAGACCCCCTATAAGGCTGAAAAAACTGATGTTTTACCATTAATATATAAAGTTGAGGTTAAAATTGGACATTATTTGCGTTTTGCCGAGTTGAAATATAGTTGTGGTAAAAAGGGTTGTTGAGTAAAAATGGCTGTTAATTGAATAAAGGTTCGGTTTATTTTACATTTCAATAAAAGTTACACTTGTGGTATACCTTTAATTGAAGTTGTTTTCCCTTTAAACAGAACCAAAAAGAACATATTATTCAAATCAAAACGAAAAAATAAATAGAAATTGAAGGGAAAGAAGATTTCTTCTCATTTATAAACAATAACAAAAAGATGACAATAATTTCAATTAGATAAATGATCTAGTTAATGACAAGAGTATTTTATGCTTTAAACAAGTACAAAGTATATCATCAAAAGAAATGCTAAACCTATATTATCAACACTTTCTGTATTAACAAAATGTAAACAAACTCCACAATTCCACCTTTTGACAACCAGTTTTGGTTTAACTTAAGCAAATAAAGCTATCGATAAATATACTAAATAAAAACAAATAAAAAACAAACAATAATAAACAGTTGTGAAAAAAAGATTGTCGATGTAAGAATAAACAAGTCAAATGCAGTTGTAACTTGAACGTGAGTAAATAATAATAATAACAATTCCATTGATCTGTTAAATATGTAAATATCAGAGTTGATCTGTAAAAACTTAAAGTTTACAAGATGTCATAATTTGACAATTGTATTAAAAAGATGTTTTTAAAACCATATTTTTATTATTTTAAACTTAAATAATATTATCAATGAATGAAGAATATAAATAAATTTCATATTGTATTCTTTTTGAACTTGTGTACTTTACTTAATTTTACAGGTCAGCCCAACTTAAATTGAAATTATCAGGAAATATTCAAAAATAAATCATACATAACATGAATTTTTCAATCATTTTGAAGTGCCTTCGTTTTTATCAATGTTTAAGTTGCTTCTTCTTCCAGGAAAGGCAACAGGAACTACAGAAACCTGTTCGCCCAAAAACTCTCGTATTCTAAAGGAATACTCCCACAGTAAAATTTTCCGACATCATAAGTACCCTCCTTTTCTTTTCCAATTGGCTATTTTTACGTAACCACATATGTAAAAGGCTGAGGTGTTGTTGTTGTTTACGCGGGCAATTTTGAACGATTGGATGATTTCAACGACCGTACAAACAGACAACTCTTCCAACTTAGCAGCATCTATTGCACCATCTTGATCCTTGAGTTCTATAATTTCCATTTTCTTCTTTTTGTAGCCTTCTTGGCTTCATCTTCAACATCATCCTTTTGAGACCTAACACCAACAGGGTACTTCATACCAACAAGCCGAGAAACTACCGAAGAATTTATTGCTCTCTATCAGTCAATAACAATAAAAGAAAAGTAAACATGTTAACAAGACTTATAACGGCTTTGAATAATAATATTATTTCAGGTTGAGTGCCAAAATATTCTTGCACAAAAATATTTTAGCATAAAATATTCTACAAATAAAGGTACAATTTTTTTCAACAATAGTTCAATTGTTACTTAAAATAAAAATAAACAATAATTTTGATTTACATTTCTATTAATAAGTTAATTCGATGTTTACCATAACAAAAAGTAAAAATAAACAATAACATAGAACATTAAATTTAAAAATACACACATTTTACATAATTTTAGTAATTTCAAACATTTTTATAATTTATAACAATATTTCGTTTTTATTTAAAATATAAATATTATAAAATGAAACAATATGTTAAAAATATAATTGTGTTTCAATATAACTAAATTTAAAATATAAATATATAAAAATCATGTTGGTCTTTAATCTATATTTGACTATTAAATTATTTAAAATACCAGTATTAAAAAATTGAGTATTATTTTGTTGCTAAAATAACTTTTATTTATGTTTCGAAATCAACCATTTAATATTGAAAAATTATATTATATTTACAAAACTAAAATTAATATATATAAACAAATTGATGATAAGTTCAAACAA
>NW_004191875.1:18961-20862 GCF_000330505.1 Entamoeba invadens IP1
ATATTTATTTTCATAATATTATTAAAGCAAACATTTTTAATATAGTAGTCATGGACTTTCATCCAGAATTGACACAAATGAATAGTCAAAAGAAGTGTAAAGATGGTACATATAAGTTTATACCGTTAGTTGATGGTTATCCATTTCACCCACAAAATGGCAACAGAAATATATTTAAATGCTGCAGTTGCGAAGTGAAAATTAAAATCACACGGACGGAAGGTTCAAATGACAACTTCAAATACATTGAATATGATTTTGTTGACAAAACCAAAACACGACACACTCACGACAAAAAAACACTGAACATCAAATCCACAAAGTTAAAAGAGATGGTTGAATCAAATTTGTTGATTTCTGCTTCTAAATTGATAAAACAACACGAAGAATTGTTTATCAAAGATTCAAGAAGAATGACAACAATACGAAGAACAATCAATAAATTAAAAAGTTGTATGATTGAAGAAAAGTTAAACGAATTGTTGTATGGTGGTAAGTATCATGTAGTCGATGAAGACAAATATTTTATTTTTATATCAATTGAAAAAGTGGTTGAAATGAAAAATCGACAAATTGCATATGTGTTAATGGATGGAACGTTTAGTTCGTGCCCAAATGATTACGAACAATTGTATACTATTCACGTATTGTTATCAAATGGACAGTGTTATACATTAGTTCATTGTTTAATGTCTAAAAGAAGAGAAAGTGATTACCGCGAAATGTTTAGTGTAATCAATTCCTACTTTTTCTCTGTTTGGAATCATCAATTACTTACAAAAAATACTAGTGTCATGATAGACTTTGAAACAGCAGTAATCAATATCTTGTCAGATTTGGGTTGTTGTGTGCATGGGTGTTATTATCATTACACCCAGTGCTTGTGGAGAGCACTACAAAGAATTGGTCTTTCGAGTTATTATTATCCTGGTACTACTATTTGGAAAATAATGTCAAAATTGAAAATTTTGGCATTTTATAAAGCAAGCGAAATAATTGATAAGTATGATGACATTAAAAAACAAGCCGAAAGTTGTGAAATTGATAAAGAACTAAAGATCAAAATAGATGACTTTTTGAATTATTTTGAAGATGTTTGGTTGAATAAATATCCAATCGATCTTTGGTGCCAATTTGATCAACAAGTTAGGACTGATAATTTATCCGAAAGTTATCATTCGGCTCTTGTAAAAAGAATAAGTACCAAAAAACCAACAGTTGAGACTTTGTTGTTGAACTTGATGAATTTGGAAGCACTTTAATTGAAAAAAATAAAACAAATGGACAGTGGTAAAAATCATTACAGTAATAGACCAACAAGATTGTTTTATATCACATTAAACTACTACAGTCAAAGCTCCAGAAAAGAATCATTCGAAAACAATTTAGTTGAAGTTATCAATGGATATAATTGGACAAAAATATACGAGCTTGGTTCAGAACCAACATGTGTTGATATTTTGAATACTACAAATTTGACAACGAAGAAAGTGAATGAAAACTATATCGGAGAAATAAAAGACAAAGTGAAAGAAAAAGAAAGTACAAACGAAAATGAACAAATCTTTTTAGAAAAAGAAAGAAAAGAAATTCAAAAAATAAAAGTTGTTTCGTCTCTTACAGTTGATAAAAAGAAAAGTGCAGGTGTAAAAAGAACCTCAAGCTATGTTCCATTATCAAAAAGAAAATTTGTTGGTGATGGTAAAAGGAAAAGAAAAACACACAAAGATAATTAAATTAAAATGATTTGTTGTTTTTTAACATATCTACAATTTTAACTGCAATATAGTCGCTTAATTCAATATAAAACTCTAATAGAAATTATTTATATTTCATTAAACCGTATATAGTTTCAAATAATTTACATTAAATAGAAAAAGTTTAATTTTCAAAAATCATAA